>NW_027331931.1:2354277-2426777 GCF_048418815.1 Hemitrygon akajei | reverse complement strand
GCCACTACAATAGCAACACACACGGACACACAGACCACCGGATGGCCGCAATGCACCACTGCACAACATCTTCCCCACTCCCACAGAGGGGTGACGCTGGAAACAGTTCCTACATCCGCTGTGTCTTCACCGATGAAAGGGACGACAGCTACAACGAAATGCAATAAGGCTTGTTACTGGGCAAAAGTGTAATTTGCTGTTACCTCATTTGTTTGCCTTTATTTTTGCCATGTCTTTCTGTATTATTTTGCTGTATTTAACATGTGCAATAAAACGAGTTACTGGGCAAAGGTGATGTAGTCCCAGCGTTAGCCGTCCCTTGAGGCTACAAGACTGGTGTTGTTTTCAGTTCAATGAAATAAGGCGTGTTATTTCCCCATTGGCATTATGGTTCGCTAAAACAGAGAAATAATTGCTAATTAGTAGTAATTATTAGTAGTAAATAGTAGTAATGTTCTAGTTGTTTTCATCATTAGTAACCGATTATTCTATAAAAGAATGTCATTCTGTGCTTCAGCTACATTTAGGAGGGAAACATCCAGACGCGGTGGACTCTCAACAACGTGTGATCGGTGAAGGGTTTTACTTTGCAGGCGTAAAAGAAATTTGCTCTCTGGGCTTTGTTATAGCTGTTTGAGTTTACTTAGTGGCTATTTACAACTTTTATGATATTTAGAAATAGGGAATATTCCGAAAAGAATTGCAAATACTAACAGCCTTGGATTAACAATGCCTGAAGACAGGGTTATTTGTTACACAGTGATTACAATTGTCGGCATCCCGGGTAAGTGCCTTTCGATTACTTATACGGAAGCAGAGACCTGCAGCCGCTCTCAGCAACTGCTGATGTGATTTTAATCGGTGTTTATTAAAAATCCCTAAAATGCCGTCTCGTTCCTCTCAATCTCCTGCGCCCTGTTAACATTTTAACCTGGTTCATGCAGGCTTGTCACTGGAAATGCCTGTAGTCTTCTCATTTGTGACGTGAGAACTCGAATTGTACAGACACAGCACAAACAACCCATGTCCATCAAAACCTACCGTCATTAGCGGACCTAATTCCTTCCAACCCTGTCACGTGAGCAGTAGATTAAAGTTTACACTGGCAGTAAATAACTTTGATTTCAACTTGTGAAATTCTGTTCCCTTTTCTGGTTCAGGTTCACGGGAAGTGAGCATCAAAGACAATTCTGATATTATTACCGTCTCTCTAATTTTCCCGATCGGATGATTAACGTAACAATCGGCAGTATTCTTGTGTCTACAGGCACATAAGATCCAGATAAAGGCGAATATTCTCCATCCCTAAAGGACATTTGTGAAACAAATGAGGTTTGACAGCAACTCAGTAGTGTCGTGTGCTTCGTCACCGAGGCCGGCTTGTTAGGGAAGGGTGAAAGAGACTCGTCTAAAGACAGGGATTCCAATGGCGCGGCCGTGCCGTAGGATTCCATTTCACCATAAACGATGCGCCGCCACGGCTGTGATCCAGAGACTCTTGTCGCTCCTCAAACACTCGCGCACGCATCTTCCAGCGGCTGAGCGCCCAATTGCAAATTTACCAATTTCCACCAAAATTTCTCTTCCATCTTTCTAAAAGGTAAACTCATTTTCCTCTCCCAGCGCTGTTCAATTAAAGGACGCTCCATTTTCTACTCTTTGACAATTCTCAAGTTTTTCCAGTCTCAAATTCTGATCTATGTTCTTCAGTGTCAGCACTGTCCCCTCGCAGATGCGCGTGTACGCACCTGCGCCAGAACTGAAATGGGTCACTCTGTAAATATTTTTTTAAAATCATTGTTAATATAATTATGAAATACCGTGAAGTCAACTGTATTACTGAATATAATCCATATATGTGCTAAATACTAAACGTCCCACATTTACATTGGAACATTTTTGAGCTTCAACCTATTTGCGTTGTCATTATTTCAGGTTGCAACACTGTCAAAAATTGTCACAATAAAGACAGAAACCACCAACGCCGTTCAGTCAGAACATTTCACTTTGGCATACCCCCTGTCAGAGGTGACTGCCTGACTGCATTTACCTGTGTTGTGTTGTGTTTTATCATTGTTTGACATGGATATTACATATAAAACAAACATTACAAGTGCCGTGCACTTTTAAGTCCGGGTAACAATGTTCTGCTCAGAGCAATGGTTTGTCCCCGAAGCAGTAAAATAAAACAGAGGGAAGTTTGCTGGGGTGCGAGCTCTTGCTTTCAGAATCTGACCCTGCAATCGAATAATAACTAAATCCTCTAGAAAGAAGTGTAGATGCGCACGTCAATTACACTACCCCTCTCCTTGGAGATACTGCGCTTGTAGTTCTGTGAACAGTTTTGGTCGCCCTGTTATAGGAAAGGCAGATGTACGCTGAACGGAATGTAAAGAATATTTACAAAGATACTGCCGGAACTCCAGGGCTTGAGTTACAGGGAGAGGTTCGGCAGAAGGCATTTTATTCTTTGAGGCAGACAATTCGCGGATGGCTTAATAAAGATGCATAAAGCTATGATAATGGGGAAATTCCGGGAAACAGCGAGATCCGGAGATGGAGAGTCGGAGACAATCCATCATTCTGCTCTTCAGCCTGTCGGCGAGTTTCCTTCTCTGTTGGGCGACAACCACTCTGGTCTTCATTCTCATGCGATGCCTCTACACCGACCTGGAAGTGTCTATCCGGTTTTTTCAGACACAGTTTGCAGGTTCTGTGTTTCAGAATTTCAGCAGCTGCACGAATACATTTATCTACGGAATGACCCAGACCCGATTCAGAGAGCGGTTGGAAGTTCTTTTGATCTTCCCCTCTACTTTTGTTTTGAAACATTTTAGGAGTCTCTACCGCTCGGTCGAAAGGGTCAAGTAATTTTGACATTCCGAAAATAAATCCACACCTGCTCTACAAGCGCATGAATGAATTGAACTTCCTGAAAACGTTGTTGTTCCCAGCAGTTCAGCCTTTCCATTATTTCAGGAAATGAGGTATTGTTATTTATATATAAGTTGTGGGGATAATCAGGTAAGAAGTTGTGAAAGGGAGACATGAATGCGGAATGGTGAAGAAGTTGTGGGGGTGAGTGTGGGTAATGACCAGACGTTGGAGAAATCGATGTTCATGCCATGATATTGGAGGCTACCCTGACGGAATACAAGGTGTCAGTACTCGAACCTGTGTGTCGGCGCCTTGGCAGTAGAGGAGGCCGCGGACGGGCATGTCAGAATGGGAACGGGAAGTAGAATTGAAATGGGAGGCCACCGCTTTCCGTGGCAGGTGCTCGACGAGGGGGAGGGGCCTTCCGATCTACGTTGGGTCTCACTGATATATAGGAGCTGTCAACGACCGGATACATTAGATGACCAACAGACTCGCAGGTGAAGTGACTCCACACCTGGAAGGACTGTTTGGGCCCTGAGGGAGGGGGTGTAAGGGCAGATGTTGCGCTTGTTCCAGTTGTAATGATAAGTGCCAGGAGGAAGATCAGTGGGGAGGGACAAGGGAGTCACATAGGGAGTCATCCCTGCAGAAAGCAGAAATGGTCGGGAGTTGTATGAGGATGGAAGTATGTGCTCGGTGGTGGGATCCCGTTGGAGGTGGTGGAAGTTATGTACAATTATGTGCAGAATGTGCATTGTGGTGCGGTAAGTGAGGACAAGAGGAACACTCTCCGTGATGGGGCGGCGGGAGGATGGTGTAAGGGCAGATGTGTGTGAAATGGAAGAGATGCGGGTGAGGCAGCGTTCATGTTGGGGGAGAGGAAGCCCCTTTCTTTGAAGAAGGAGGACATCTCATTTGGTCTGGAATGAAAAGACTCAGCCTGTGAGCAGATACAGAGGGGACGGAGGAGCTGAAAGAAGGTGTGGCTTTATTTACAAATGGCAGGGTAGAAAGAGGTACCGTCCGGACTGCTGTGAGGTAGTAGGTTTATTAAATATACCAGTGGATAGACTGTCTCCGGAGATGGAGGCAATGATGGAGAAAGGGAAGAGAGGAGTCGGAAATGGATCAGGTAAATTTGAGGACAGGGTGGAAGTCGGAGGCAAAGTTGAATACATCGACCAGCTCAGCACGAGTGCGGGAAGCAGCAACTATGCAATCGTCGATGTAGCGTTGGATGATTTGGGGAACGTTGCTGCTGTAGGCTTTGAACAGTCCGGGTGACTTATCCAACTTGATGCTTTCCAAATGCTCCAGCATATCTTTTTTCCTTAATATTTACATGCTCAGGCTTTTCAGTCCGCTGTTGCTTATCCCTTCAATCGTCAAGATCCTTTCTCCGTAGTGAATACTGAAGCAACGTACTCATTAAGTACCTCCCCTATCTCCCCTTGTTCCATACACTCTTTTCCACTGTCACACTTGATTGGTTCTATTCTCTCATTTCTTATCCTCTTACTCTTCACATACTTGTAGAATGCATTGGGGTTTTCCTTAATCCTGTCCATCAAGGCCTTCTCATGGCCCCTTCCGGCTCTCCTAATTTCTTTCTTGAGCTCCTTCCTGCTAGCGCTATAATCTTCCAGCTCTCTATCATTACCTAGCTTTTTGAACCTTTCGTAAGCTCTTCCTTTCTTCTTGACTAGATTTACCACAGCCTTTGTACACTTCTTCGGCTTCTCTGCTCCAGGTCGAGTAATAACATCTTTTCCAGTCAAACCTGCGTCTGAGGTTCCTTACCGGTGGAAATATTCCCAGGAATATTCTCAGCTACATGACGGAGACGTCCACATCCATCCTAAATTGCCGGAACCAGAATTGGGAGCCAATAGTCCAGCTGTGCCCAGCCCTGCTCCAACATCTTCCTGCTTCTGCCTCTGGGCTTCGAAGTGCCCGATGTCCCTCACTCCCCACTCTCTCAACAAAGCAGTGAAGCTATCCAAGGCATCACAATCACATCTCTTCTCGGAGTGAGCAGTATCTACATGAGGCGCCTCCTCAAGAAAGTGACGTCGTCATCAAAGGTCCCGTTACTCAGGTCATTCCGTCTGTCACAGCTGCAGTCAGACAGGACCCGTATGCGTGTCACGTGCTTTTGTCGTCATGCGGTAACCCTGCATTGCATTACAGAATAACACAGCTGTAAATTACAATAACTACTGTCTGTACAGAAATAATTTAAATATATGGTGCAGAACGAAAGAGAAAAATACAGAGGAAGATTTCATCAGCGGATCGATCTCCATTCTCAAATCTGATTGCGGATGGAAGAAGCTGCTCCTGAAACGCTTAGTGTGTGTGGACGGGTCCCTGTACCCTCTCGGCGAGCGAGGGGGTTGGGGAGAGCTCTTTACTAATGGATACAGCATTTTGAGGCATCGTCTTTTGAAGGTGTCTTGGGTGCGTGGGAGGCTAGCGCCTATGATGCAACCTTCCGAGAAAACGTCTTCCACCAGACTGATCTGATCCTGTGCAGCGGCCCCTCCATGGCGGACGGTGATGCTTTCAGTCAGAATGCTCTCCACGGTACATCTGTCGAAATGTGCGAGAGTCCTCCGTGACAGACCGATTCCTCTCAAACTCTAAATGAACTATCGCCGCAGTCGTGCTCTCTTTGAGATTGTATCAATATATTGGGCCGGGATGGATCCTCAAAGAGGTTAACACCAATGAAATTGAAACTGCTCACTCTTTCCACTTCCGGTCCGTCAACGAGAGGACTGTTGAATAGCCCCTCGACCTGGCCTTGCTGGACACAGAGGCTGGGGCGGGGGGAGATCTGGCAGAACCTGATGGAGTTATGAGAGGCCTAGAAGGTGAATTGTTGTGGCCAAGCGTTCCGGATAAATCTCAGGTGCAGCAGTCGGATTAAATCAGGCCGATTCAGAGAATTGTTTCAGACTGAAGGACTTTATTGCATGATATCATGGAGAGCCTCCTTCCACCTAAAAGCGGTGCTCAGGGGCTCTGCTTAGCTTGCAGACCCAGTTCAGTATATAGACATAGCGTATGTGACTAAAAACACTGAAGAATAACATTGGCTGACTGTGAACTTAGTACCAGATTGTAACAAACAACGTGACTTTGAACTTAGGACTAATTTTTAACAAACACGAACATGACGTAAATACGTAAATATGGTGCCAAAGCATTCTTGTTTAGACTTTGGCAAGGACTAGATTCTAAGACTTGCAACTCAGACCTCAGCTAAATTTTAAGAGCATTCATAAGTGATTAGGTTAACACCCGCATATCCAAAGAGTATTAAATTTTTCCACACCAAGGTGGAAATATCAAGTGAGCGATGGTCTGTATTTCACGCGAGAGGAGAGTAGCTTAGAGGAGATGCGCGGGACAAGTTTGTGTTTTTTTTCACAGATAGTGGCGGGTGCCTGGAAAATCTGACAAGTGTGGCAGTCGGTAATACATTGTTGTTTACGACGTTGTTGGCGTAACACATGAGCATGCAGTGAATGATTGGAGATGGGTCATGTACAGTCAACAGTTTAGTCTCAATTGGTATCTTGTTGAGCGCAGGAGCAGTGAGTCACAGGGCTTGTTCCTGTTCTCTACTGTTCCATGATCCCAACAAGTCCAGGTGATGTGTTCACATTGTAATATCAGTCGATTCATCATCTTCCTTCCATTCACTCCCATTCATCTCGTTCTTCTGCACTGATGGGTGTAATATAGGACACTGTATCCTGCAACACAGGAGCAACTCTTCCGCGCATCATGTCCCTGACGAGAGGAACATTCCCGGCTGTGCAATGACGTAATCAGTGACGCCAAATTCTCAGGATTCTTCCATCAAAAACGTGCTGCAGTGTGTAGCTCTGGCTGATTCCAAATGTGAAACTTGATCTCCCCTCGCATCCCCACTCACAAACTCTCTCAGTGCTGCACGGAACAAGGCTGTCACAATTTTATCAATGAATAATGCATGGAATATTGCAGAGCAGTCTGAGGCTGTCATAGGAAAATCGAACTGAATATTATATTATTTGTGAGTGGGAAATAACTCTAGTTAATTCATGGACAGGTGCACATTCAGGAATATGTGACAGAATCGGCAAACATAAGAGTGCGGAATACACGGCGAAGGAGCAATTTAGAAGTCAAGTCATTTTTTTATTGTCAGTTCGACCATTACTACTGGTACAGTTCACAGTAAAAACGAGACAACGTTTTTCAAGTCCATGGTGCTCCATGCTACACTGAGCTACGTAGTAAAACAATACAGAATAAAACTACACTGCACTACAGACCTACAAAGGACTTCATAAAGTGCACAAAACAGTGCAGGCATTACAATAAATAATAAACAAGACAGAGGCACCGTAGAGAGCAGTACGTTGGTGTCAGTCTAGGCTCTGTATATTGAGGATTCTGGTAGCTATGGGGAAGAAACTGTTAAACAGTCTGGTCCTGAGAGCCCGAATGCTTCGGTGCCTTTTCCTAGATGGCAGGAGGGAGAGCAGTTTGTATGAGGGGTGAGTGGGGTCCTTCATAATGCTGTTTCCTTTGCGGATGTGGTGTAAATATCCGAAATGGCGGGAAGAGAGACCTCGATGTACTTCTCAGCTGACCTCACTATCCGCTGCAGGGTCTTGCGATCTGAGATGGTGAAATTTCCGAACCAGGCAATGATGCAGATGCTCAGGATACTCTCAATACAACCCCTGTAGAATGTGATGAGAGAAATGCATATAAATGCTGCTCCAACAGGAAACTCGCAGCGTCTGTCGGCTTTATTTCAATCAATTCATTAATATAGTTCTACACTTATTTAATTAAGATAATTAAAAATATTTATTTTCCTTATTTTATTTCAACATTTCAGAGACTGTTTTACCAAACCATAGAAATATAAGTATCAGGTGCTGTTCGTTTGGTTCTATGTAGTTTAACAACGAATCACATGCAGAATGATGTCTGCCCGAATGGTCTGTTGCCCTATGACTCTATCACCAGAATGTACTGCTCCACACAGCCGTCATCATTCCTCAGCGCACTGTATTTCTCACAATTTTAACATTAACCAACTGCAGGAGACTCTTGTTCTAAAAATAGCTCGGGGAATACAGAATCTATTTTCAGAGTATTTGCTAAATTTGAGAAACAGCGGGAAAGAAGGAGGAAAATAGACCCGCTCACACTGAATCAGAGGCTCACAGCTACAGGACTGAGACGACACACGTAATGCTGGAACAGAGACTGAAAGATAAAGAATGACCCTAAAGATCTCACACTGTAGCAGAGCCTGACAGATACAGAATGAAACCCACACACTCACACTGTAGCAGAGACTGACAGATACAGAATGAAACCCGCACTCTCACACTGTAACAGAGACTGACAGATACAGAATGAAACCCACACTCTCACACTGTAACAGAGACTGACAGATACAGAATGAAACCCACACTCTCACACTGTAACAGAGACTGACAGATACAGAATGAAACCCATACTCTCACACTGTAACAGAGACTGACAGATACAGAATGAAACCCACACACTCACACTGTAACAGAGACTGACAGATACAGATTGAACCCCACACTCTCACACTGTAGCAGAGTCTGACAGATACGGATTGAACCCCGCGCTAACACATTGCACCAGAGACAGGTGGGGATAAAATGAACCACCCTTTGACACTATTCCGGCGACAATCAAGCAGAGGTGTAAACCAACACTCTCATGTTATCCGACTCCATGTCTCCCGTTGGTTGATTGTCTCTGCGCTGCTGTCGTTCTCTCTCACTAGTTTTTCATTTCATGTGAAATGCATATGCACTCTCTCATCAATTTCAGCTTGCAGCCTACTGCATAATAAATACTTTGCTCTCCAGCAGACTGAGCAATTACTCAATATTCTCCCAACTCGCTATTCATTTTTATTTCCTCTAGTTTCTACAACATGGTTCTCAGGCTGTTTAACTATCTCTTCTGTTTCTTCAGTCCCTTTATCGATGATATGATCGATTGGAAAATACCCTGTTTGACGGGTTCAATGAGGGAAGAGAAAGGAAAGGACAGGGAAATAAGAAAATAATTTAATACATGCACGTGTGTGTGTGTGTGTGTGTGTGTGTGTGTGTGTGTGTGTGTGTGTGTGTGTGTATGTGTGTGTGTGTGTGTCCATGTGATTATAGTGGTTTCCAATATGTCTTATCTGATGATGTGACCTTACTTGGCGATCCTGCAGACGGATGACAAGGACATGACTATCTTTATGTTAAAGCAACTGGTGAGCACCCCTGTGCACCAAGTGGAAGCTATACTTGGCAGAGAATATTCTGTTAAATCATGCCGGCATTCACACCAGAGACAAATGTGTTGATGCTTGTGCTCATAACCCACAGGGCAGTGAATGGTCTTATCCGCCCATTGTATTCCAACAGCTAATTGATCGCCACAGTATTTCAGCATCTAACTGTTCCTCAGTCAGATTCAACAGATTCAACAGAGAAGACAGTTTAAGAGATGGGGGGGGGGGGCGGGGTGTACATGGACAGATCTGGACTTCAAGACAACGGAAATAATCATAATCATGAACAGGCAGATCACAATGACGAGAACATCGATGTCCCCCAGGTCTGATGGGGAACTGGACAGGATGTCTCTGTACACAGCGGGTATGTTTTATATCTGATGGCACACAGTGGGACGGGGTGGGGTGGGTTTGGTGTCTGATGGGGAACTGGCCAGGCTGTCTCTGTACACAGCCGGTATATTTTATATTTGGTGGCCTATAGTGGGACGGGATGGGTTGGGTTTGGTGTCGGATGGGGAACTGGACAGGGTGTCTCTGTACACGGCGGGTATGTTTTATATCTGATGGCACATAGTGGGACGTGGTAAGCTGGGTTTGGTGTCTGATGGAGAACTGGACAGAGTGTCTCTGTACATAGTGGGTATGTTTTATATCTGATGGCACATAGTGGGACGGGGTGGGGAGGGTTTGGTGTCTGATGGGGAACTGGACAGGGTGTCTCTGTACACAGCGGGTATGTTTTATATCTGATGGCGCATAGTGGGACGGGGTAGGGTGGGTTTGGTGTCTGAGCAGCCAAAGTGGAGCTGCTGTGTAGAAATAAAATGAAAGTCTGCCGGAGGAGACTGGGAGGGTTTTCATGTGTCCTTGGATCCAGAGCACAGTGAGGGCAAACCGGATCAGAACATGATTCTCTAAATGCCCATAGATCCTATCGGTAAAAATCTTTTCCAACAGCTTTCCCACCACAGATGTAAGGCTCACTGGTCTATGATTACCCGGACTATCCCTACTATCTTTTTTGAACAAGGGGACAACATTGGCCTCTCTCCAATCCTCCAGTACTATTCCAATGGACAAGAAGGTAGCAACACACAATTGCTGAGAGAAATGTATTCATGTAAATGCTTCTGGAACATAAACGCGCAGTTTCTGAGAGTTTTATTTCGATCAGATTATGAATTTACGCAGTTACTCATTTACATGAATCAATTTCATTATTTTGTTTATTTTCACTCAACATTTAGGAAGTTGTGTTGCGAGCCATGGAAAGTTACAGATCAGGTGCTTCTCAATTGGCTCTTTGTGATTGAGCAACAAATAGCGTGCAGAATGAAGTCGGGCCGAACGGTCTGTTTGTCATATGACTCTATGTCGAAAAATGTACTGCTTCGTACAACCATCATCATTCATCAGTGCGCTGTCCATCTCACAATTTTAACATAAACCAACTGCAGCCGACTCTTGTTCTAATAATATCTCAGGAATACAGAACCTATTTTAAGAATATTTACTAGATTTGAGGAATAGCGGGAAAAATATAGAAAAAATACACGCGCTCACAATGAATTAGAGTTTCACAGGTACAGGAGAGTGAGGACACACTGAACGCTCGAGCAGAGACTGCTGATACAGAATGAACCCCACACTCTCACACTGAACCCGAGAGTGACACCGACAGAAGCCCACACTCTCAGTCTGTACCAGGGACTGATTTCTACAAAATGAACCCCACACTCTCACATTGCACCGGAGACTGGCGGGTACAGAATGATCCACCCCTCTTCACACCATACTCGCGACAAGTAGGTACAGAATAAAACACTCACTGTCATATTGCCCGACGGAATCTCTGCCGTTTGTTGATTGTCTCTGACTGCCATCGTTCTCTTTCTCCAATCTCTATTTTTATGTGAATTATAATTCAACCTTCTCTTCATTTTCTGCTTGAAACGTACTGCATCCTGAACCCTCTGCTCTCCGGCAGACTGAGCTATTACTCTCTGTTCTCCAACTCACTGTTTATTTTTATTCCATGCTCCTATGCATATTACTTTGTACCTACAGACTCTGCCGTAAAATATGTTGTTTAACGCGTTCAGTGACGGACGAGAAAGACCTGAACAGGAGAGAGGGAGGGAGGGGGAGAGAGAGAGAGAGAGAGAGAGAGAGAGAGAGAGAGAGAGAGAGAGAGAGAGAGAGAGAGAGAGAGAGAGAGAGAGAGAGAGAGAGAGAGAGAGAGAGAGAGGAGGAGAGAGAGAGAGAGAGAGAGAGAGAGAGGAGAGAAGGAGGAAGTGCATGTCAGCGAGAGAGATAGAGAAAGTGTGTGTGTGTGTGTGTGTGTGTGTGTGTGTGTGTGTGTGTGTGTGTGTGTAAGTTGAATTCACTTGATGTGTGACCTTATGTGGCGATCCTGCGTTTATTCTATCAGGGCACTGCGCAGGTGATTCCAAATACACAGGTATTTTGTGCTAAAGCAGGAGATGAAAACGTCTGTTTACGGAGTTGAATTTATAAATGACAAAAAATATCATGCCGGTATTTACACCAGAGTCAAACGTGTTGGTGGTTGTGCTCGTAACCCAGAGGACAGTGAATGACAGCCTTATCAGCCCATAATAAACCTACAGCTAATTGAATGCCGCAGTACTTCAGCATCTTACAGTTCCACAGGTGCATTCAATAGCGGCTGAGTTCGTTAGCTTACCGTTTCAAAATCCACAGAACGAGCAGGAAATGTTATTCATATACTTTATAGGTTTTTAAAGAAGTATTTCAGCATGCACACACGCATATACATATACCACTCTCCCACACACACACATGCACACAAGAACAAACAAATAAACACACACAGGCGCACAAAATTACACACACACACACACACACACACACACACACACACACACACACACACACACACACACACATTCACACACACACACACACACTCTCACACACACACACACACACACACACACACACTCACACACACACACACACACACACACACACACACACACACACACACACACACACACGCACACACACACAGAGATGGAGAAGATAGTTTAAGAGATAGAGGGAAACGTGGACAGCTCTGGACCAATGTATCGAAAATAAATGTTATACGGGGAAGGCCGATCTAAATGACGTCAACACTGATGCTGTCCAGGGGTGATGGAGGACTGGAAAGAGTGTCTGTGTATACAGCGGTTATGTTTTATATCTGGTGGCACAGAGTGGGACGGGGTGGGGTGGGTTTGGTGTCTGATGGAGAACTGGACAGAGTGTCTCTGTACACAGTCCATTATATCTGATGGCACATAGTGGGACGGGGTGGGGTGGGTTTGGTGTCTGATGGAGAACTGGACAGAGTGTCTGTGTACACAGCGGGTATGTTTTATATCTGGTGGCACAAAGTGGGGCGGGGTGGGGTGTATTTGTTGCCTGATCGGTGACGCCAGTTTCTCAGTAGTTCATCAGTCAGCCGCATGCTGCAATGTGGAACTTTGTAATATTCCAAATGTGAAACCTGAGCTTCCCTCTCATTCGTATTCACAAACTCTCTCAGTGCCACACTGAACAAGGCTGTCACTAAAACCTGTGGTACCGACAAGTCTGAAGCTCACATAAGAAAATAAAAATGAATATTACATTATGTATGAGTGGGACATCACATGAATAAAGTTGTGCACATTGAGGAACGGATAAAAGAATCGGCAAACATTAGTGAGCACGGTGAAGGCAGCAATTTAGAATCGTTCAGGGACACCAATTCATATACATGCTGCAGAAACATGAAACTTTCAGCCTTCGGGTTTTATATCTATCAATCCATGAATTTACTTATGCACATATATATTTAAATTAAGTCATTCATTTAAAGTATTTATTTTCAAAACACTTTTACGAGAATGAAGAGTGTACTGACCAATACTAAACGAGGCATGACACCCCGCCCCAGAGTACTGAAATGTTACGTGTATCCAGTTACGTTATATGGCTCAGAATGTTGGACAATACCTCGTACCATGAAGAGACGAATTGAAGCAGCAGAGATGTGTTTTTTTTAGGAGGATGCAAAGGAATATCATGGATGAAACGAATATCTAACGAGAATGTCATGAACAGAACAAACACAAAAAGAGAAATAATGTATGAGATCGAGAAAAGGCAACGTAACTTCATTGGACATGTGATTAGGAAAGAGGAGTTAGAATACACAGTAATGATGGGGATGATTGAAGGGAAGAAAGAAAGAAAGAGGAAGGCAAAGACAAATGATGATGGAGACAGCAGCCAGAGAACTGGAAATGGATGCAAATGAATTGATCCACTTCACCCCAAACAGGAGGGTGCGGGCCATGGCAGCCAAAGCTCAAACTGGGCACGGCACCTGATGATGGTGATGATGATTTTCAATCAACATTGAAGTAGTTGCGTTGCCAAGACATAGAAAATAACAGATCAGGTGCTGTTCGGTTTGCTCTATGCAGTTGAGTTAGAGGCTAAGCCACACGAGAAAGCGGGGAGTTGGACTTGTTTGTCAAAGGCTATTTGAGGCGGTTGTCATGAGTAGCACTTAGAAAGCGGAGATACACTTCGTTGCAAATTATACAGAATGAAACCACACGCTCACACAGTCGCAGAGACTGACAGATACAGAATGAAACCACACTCTCACACTGTAGCAGAGACTGACAGATACAGAATGAACCCCACAACCTCACACTGTAACAGAGACGGACAGATACAGAATGAAACCCACACTCTCACACTGTAGCAGAGACTGACAGATACACAATGAAACCCACACTCTCACACTGTAACAGAGACCGACTGATACAGAATGAAACCCACACTCTCACACTGTAACACAGACTGACAGATACAGAATTAATCCCACACTCTCACACTGTAACAGAGACTGAGAGATACAGAATAAAACCCACACTATCACACTGTAGCAGATACTGACAGATGCAGAATGAAACTCTCACACTGTAGCAGATACTGACAGATATAGAATGAAACCCACACTCTCACACTGTAGCAGAAACTGGCAGATACAGAATGAATCCCACACTCTCACACTGTAGCAGATATTGACAGATACAGAATGAAACCCACACTCTCACACTGTAGCAGAGACTGACAGATACAGAATGAAACACACACTCACTCTGTAACGGAGACTGACAGACACAGACTGAAACCCACACTCTCACACTGTAACAGAGACTGAAAGATACAGAATGAAACCCCCACTCTCACACTGTAGCAGAGACTGACAGATACAGAATGAAACACACACTCTCACACTGTAACAGAAACAGACAGATACAGAATGAAATCCACACTTTCAGACTGTAACAGAGACGGACAGATACAGAATGAAACCCACACTCTCACACTGTAGCAGATATTGACAGATACAGAATGAATCCAACACTCTCACACTGTAACAGAGACCGACAGATACAGAATGAACCCCACACACTCACACAGTAACAGAGACTGACAGATTCAGAATGAAACCCACACTCTCTCACTGTAGCAGATACTGACAGATGCAGAATGAAACTCTCACACTGTAGGAGATACTGACAGATACAGTATGAAACCCACACTCTCACACTTTAACAGAGACTGACCGATACAGAATGAAACCCACACTCTCACACTGTAGCAGAGACTGACATATACAGAATGAAACACTCTCTCTCTCTCTCACTGTAAAAGAGACTGACAGATACAGAATGAAATCCACACACTCACTCTGTAACGGAGACTGACAGACACAGAATGAAACCCACACTCTCACACTGTAACAGAGACTGACAGATACAGAATGAAACCCACACTCTCACAGTGTAGCAGATACTGACAGATGCAGAATGAAACTCTCACACTGTAGCAGAAACTGGCAGATACAGAATGAAACCCACACTCTCACACTGTAACAGAGTCAGACAGATACAGAATGAAATCCACACTCTCACACTGTAACAGAGACTGACAGATACAGAATGAACCCCACACTCTTACACTGTAGCAGATATTGACAGATACAGAATGAAACCCACACTCTCACACTGTAGCAGAGACTGACAGATACAGAATGAACCCCACACTCACACACTGTAACAGAAACTGACAGATACAGAATGAAACCCACACTCTCACACTGTAACAGAGACAGACAGATACAGAATGAAATCTACACTCTCACACTGTAACAGAGACTGACAGATACAGAATGAAACATACACTCTCACACTGTAGCAGATATTGACAGATACAGAATGAAACCCACACTCTCACACTGTAGCAGAAACTGACAGATACAGAATGAATCCCACACTCTCACACTGTAACAGAGTCCGACAGATGCAGAATGAAACCCGCACTCTCACACTGTAGCAGAGACTGACAGATACAGAATGAAACCCACACTCTCACACTGTAACAGAGACTGACAGATACAGAATGAAACCCACACTCTCACACTGTAACAGAGACCGGCAGTTAATGAATGCAAAAGAATGTATGTCCAGATCGAAATGCATAGACTCACACTCTATGAGCGAGGGAGAGTATGTCTGTGTGTATATGTCTGAGTGCTGGTGTATCTGTGTGAGAGAGAGGGAGTGTAGCTGTGTATGCGGATGTTTGTGTGTGAGGGGTGAGAGAGTGTATCTGTTTGCGCGTGTGTGTATGTGCGTATATATGTGTGAGAGAGTGCATATGTATGTTTGTCTGTGTGTGTGAAAGTATACGTGTGTGTGCGCGCGCGCTGATAATACTTTTTAAAAAATATGGTTTTATTTGATGAGGTGGCCTGATTTGACGGTCCTGCGAAGGGCACTCCAAAGGATATGCCAAAGACACGGGAATTGTTACGTTAAACCATGAAATCAAATCGGAATGGAATCTATACATGTCAGAAAGTATTTTGACAAATCATACCGGCTTACACCATGGAGAAACCTGTTGATGGATGTGCCCGTCTCAGGACAGTGTGTGACAGCCGTATCAGCCCATTATATTCCAACAGCTAAATGAACGACACAGTATTTCAGCATCTAACTGTTCCTCAGGCAGTTTCAACAGCGGCTCTGTCCATCACTTTACTGTTTCAAAATCCATGGCACGAATAGGAAATTCCATGCATATATATTGTAAGATAGATAAGAGTTACACACAAATATACATGCACATGCACACGCACACAACCGCATCTATACGCATATTCACTAACACACTCACGCATGCACGTATACGCACACGCGACCTCACACACACACACACACACACACACACACACACACACACACACACACACACACACACACACACACACACACACACACACTCACACACACACACACATATATACACAAGATAATACGGACATGGAGAAGATAGTGTAAGAGATGGAGGGAACCGTGGACAGCTCTGGACTTCAAGGTATCGAGAATAAATATTATACAGGGAAGTCTGACCTAAATGACGTAAATATTGATGTCGTCCAGGGCTGAAACAGAACTGGACAGGGTGTATATGTACACAGCGGGTATGTTTTATATCTGATGGCACATAGTGGGACAGGGTGGGGTGGGTTTGGTGTCTGATGGGGAACTGGACAGGGTGTCTCTGTACACAGAGGGTATGTTTTATATCTGATGGCACATAGTGGGACAGGGTGGGGTGGGTTTGGTGTCTGATGGGGAACTGGACAGGGTGTCTCTGTACACAGAGTGTATGTTTTATATCTGATGGCACATAGTGGGACGGGGTGGGCTGGGTTTGGTGTCTGATGGGGAACTGGACAGGGTGTCTCTGTCACAGAGTGTATGTTTTATATCTGATGGCACATAGTGGGACGGGGTGGGCTGGGTTTGGTGTCTGATGGGGAACTGGACAGGGTGTCTCTGTACACAGCGGGTATGTTTTATATCTGATGGCGCATAGTGGGACGGGGTGGGGTGGGTTTGGTGTCTGATGAGGAACTGGACAGGGTGTCTGTGTACACAGCGGGTATGTTTTAAATCTGATGGCACACAGTGGGACGGGGTGGGGTGGGTTTGGTGTCTGATGGGGAACTGGACAGAGTGTCTCTGTACACAGCGGGTATGTTTTATATCTGATGGCACATAGTGGGACGGGGTGGGGTGGGTTTGGTGTCTGATGGTGAACTGGACAGGGTGTCTCTGTACACAGCGGGTATGTTTTATAGCTGATGGCACATAGTGGGACGGGGTTTGTTGGGTTTGATGTCTGATGGGGAACTGGACAGGGTGTCTCTGTACACAGCGGGTATGGTTTATATCTGATGGCACATAGTGGGACGGGGTGGGTGGGTTTGGTGACTGATGGAGAACTGGACAGTGTGTCTCTGTACACAGAGGGTATGTTTTATATCTGATGGCACATAGTGGGACGGGGTGGGCTGGGTTTGGTGTCTGATGGGGAACTGGACAGGGTGTCTCTGTACACAGCGGGTATGTTTTATATCTGATGGCGCATAGTGGGACGGGGTGGGGTGGGTTTGGTGTCTGATGAGGAACTGGACAGGGTGTCTGTGTACACAGCGGGTATGTTTTAAATCTGATGGCACACAGTGGGACGGGGTGGGGTGGGTTTGGTGTCTGATGGGGAACTGGACAGAGTGTCTCTGTACACAGCGGGTATGTTTTATATCTGATGGCACATAGTGGGACGGGGTGGGGTGGGTTTGGTGTCTGATGGTGAACTGGACAGGGTGTCTCTGTACACAGCGGGTATGTTTTATAGCTGATGGCACATAGTGGGACGGGGTTTGTTGGGTTTGATGTCTGATCGGGAACTGGACAGGGTGTCTCTGTACACAGCGGGTATGGTTTATATCTGATGGCACATAGTGGGACGGGGTGGGGTGGGTTTGGTGACTGATGGAGAACTGGACAGTGTGTCTCTGTACACAGCGGGTACGTTTTATATCTGATGGCACATAGTGGGACGGGGTGGGGTGGGTTTGGTGTCTGATGGGGAACTGGACAGGGTGTCTCTGTACACAGCGGGTATGTTTTATATCTGATGGCACATAGTGGGACGGGGTGGGCTGGGTTTGGTGTCTGATGGGGAACTGGACAGGGTGTCTCTGTCACAGAGTGTATGTTTTATATCTGATGGCACATAGTGGGACGGGGTGGGCTGGGTTTGGTGTCTGATGGGGAACTGGACAGGGTGTCTCTGTACACAGCGGGTATGTTTTATATCTGATGGCGCATAGTGGGACGGGGTGGGGTGTGTTTGGTGTCTGATGAGGAACTGGACAGGGTGTCTGTGTACACAGCGGGTATGTTTTAAATCTGATGGCACATAGTGGGACGGGGTGGGGTGGGTTTGGTGTCTGATGGGGAACTGGACAGAGTGTCTCTGTACACAGCGGGTATGTTTTATATCTGATGGCACATAGTGGGACGGGGTGGGGTGGGTTTGGTGTCTGATGGTGAACTGGACAGGGTGTCTCTGTACACAGCGGGTATGTTTTATAGCTGATGGCACATAGTGGGACGGGGTTTGTTGGGTTTGATGTCTGATGGGGAACTGGACAGGGTGTCTCTGTACACAGCGGGTATGGTTTATATCTGATGGCACATAGTGGGACGGGGTGGGTGGGTTTGGTGACTGATGGAGAACTGGACAGTGTGTCTCTGTACACAGCGGGTATGTTTTATATCTGATGGCACATAGTGGGACGGGGTGGGGTGGGTTTGGTGTCTGCTGGGGAACTGGACAGGGTGTCTCTGTACACAGCGGGTATGTTTTATATCTGATGGCACATAGTGGGACGGGGTATGGTGGGTTTGGTGTCTGATGGGGAACTGGACAGGGTGTCTCTGTACACAGCGGGTATGTTTTATATCTGACGGCACATAGTGAGACGGGGTGGGGTGGGTTTGGTGTCTGATGGGGAACTGGACAGGGTGTCTCTGTACACAGCGGCTATGTTTTATATCTGATGGCACATGGTGGGACGGGGTGAGGTGGGTTTCGTGTCTGATGTGGAACTGGACAGTGTGTCTCTGTACACAACGGGTATGTTTTATAGCTGATGGCACATAGTGGGACGGGGTGGGGTGGGTTTGGTGTCTGAGCGGACAAAATGGAGCTGCTGTGTAAAAATAAATTGAAAGTCTGCAGGAGGAGTCTGGGAGGGGTTTTCATGTGTCCCTGGATGCAGAGCACACTTGAGGGAAACTGAATCTATCTCAGATGGAACAGCAGGCGTGACAGTGAAAAGAGCAGAAAGTGCTGGAAATATCGATTCCGGAATGCTTGTGGAAAGAGAATCACAGTGAACGTTTCAAGTTGGAAAATGGAAACAGTCGCGACCCCTGCCAATACAACTCATTGCTCACTTATTGGTCTCATTACACATTTTGCTCGAATTACACAGAGGGATCTGACTGAGGTAATGCCAATAATACTGACGTGTTTGTGTGACATCCCCACTTCATTTGCACCTGAGACACTGTCGGTGATGTAATTTGTTTGTTCAATAACAATGGTCAGAGGTGGGACCTTGTCACTGGAGATCGACCCCCTATATAAACCAGAGCCTGTTGCAGTACGTCAGCCCAGAGTGTCTTGCCGAGCTGTGGAATTCGAGCAATAGCGTTCACTGCGTCACTCAAATGGGATATCCAGTAATCTTGAGGATAGAAGACATTTACTACCCTGTTATTTCAGCCGTTGGAATACCCGGTAAGCCGCTGTCACACCTGCAAACGGCAGAAACTGAGAGTTAATTCCGATATTCTGAAGTGTTTCTCTCGCTACTTGTTTCCACAACCACCTGTCCAGTCTCCGCATTTCAGTCATGGGCGGAAGGCGCTGACAATATTAATCCCATTGCTTTCGTAGCAGGCAGCGCTCCATACTGGAGCCGAGATGCTGCCTTTGACTGAAATCCTCTCCGCTGTCTCGATATCACCGAACAATTGTAAATCGAAATGTCTGCACACGAGGACACCGGACTACTCTGTTTCTGTTGGAACCGGCCGTAAATATATGGCTCTGCCCATAGGAATTGCGTGACTGTGTGGTGGAACAACGCGAATGGCTCATTTATTTCAGGAATATGAGCAGAGGGAACCGCCGATGTGGATTTCATTTCATTCCTGTGCTGCTCAGAGCCAGTGATGCTGACATATATTGTCCATCTCTTACTGCGACCGTTGAAGCATTTAAACAGCTGTCCTCTGGTCGGTTTGAGAATTCACCCAGATTTAACTCATTTACAACATTTTCGGCAAGTTCTCTGACACTCCGATAATGCGCACTGCCAGTCGCTTCATATGTTCTGCGTCCGGTATTCACCCTTTGAGGCAAAACAAAAGAACAAGATCTAATCTGATTCTGTCACACTGTGGCTCTATTTCAGTGACTAGTCAGTAATTTCTTTGTTTCCATCCCGCTCTCTCGCAGTTAACCTGGTGGCGATTATTATCCTGTCGCGAGGAAAGTGCGGTCTCTCCAAATGCATCACTCGCTACCTGCTGGGAATGGCAGCGGCCGATCTCCTGGTCGTTCTCTCTGACCCACTGCTGAGGTGGACTGTTGTCATATACTTTCGGTCTTCCTTCCTCAATCGAACTCCCGTTTGCAGTGTCTCCCGTTGCCTGCTTTTAGCAAGCACCGGGGTCTCTGTCTGGCTGACAGTTGCGTTCACCTGTGACAGATTTGTGGCCATTTGTTGTGAAAAGCTGAAAACAAAATATTGCACCGAAAGAACGGCGGCTGTGGTTGTCGGGACAGTGAGTGTTCTGGGTTGTTTAGAGAGTATCCCTTTCCACTTTACAGTAGAACCTTCGATGATAATAAATGGAGTTTTTTATGGCTGTGTGAGCAAACAGAACTTCTCTACGTCTCCCTCCTGGACCGCATTTGCGATGATCCATCGCATTTTCATGCCTACTCTGCCGTTTGTTCTGATGTCATTGTTCAATGCTCTGACAGCGAGACGGATTTTTTCCGCCAATAAAATCCGGATGGGACTCAAGGGCCGCAGCGACGGAAAGAATGAGAAAGATCCGGAGATGGAGAACAGAAGGAAATCGGTCGTTTTACTATTCAGTATAACCAGTAGTTTTATATTTCTGTGGTTAACTCGTCTGATTTTTGATATTTACATAAGGATTGCAAACAACCCTCGTTACACGGTCGCTGATCCGATTTATATCGCAGACTCCATGGCGACGATGCTGCAGATCCTCAGCTCCTGCACCAACACATGTATTTACGCCGTGACTCAGAGCAAGTTCAGAGAGGAGCTGAAGAACGCGGTGAAATACCCGCTGAAACGGTTAACCAAATTCGTTAAATCATAGACCGACCAGCTGGTTTCAGCAGTAGAATTAAATCAATCGCCATTTCCCTCCACAAGCTATCAGTTTTCCGATAGGTAGAACCACGGCTAACAACTGAGCGCTCTGACATACGTATGTATTTACTGGTGATATATTTCACTCGCTGTCTACTCTGTGCAGGTGAAATTTTCTCTTCATCAAATTTTTCTCAAATATGTGCGACTCGTTCCAGCTTTAATTCACTCAGATGAACGCTCGGTCGAACTCGGGAACAGTCAGGGACAATCCACTGATGTCCCGCCCGTTTTTTTTTCACTCGCTCCGTTACGTCTCATTTCTCAATCTCGTGATGCGAGCATCGTTTTACTCCCGGTGTGTCCAGTCAGGATTGATCCACTCCCGTTTCTCCACCCTGCACCCTCTCCGCTGTTAATCATTCTTCCATATAGTGATGCTCACGGTGTTTGACTCCCAATGTCCCTCACAATGCCCTCGATTCCACTATAAATGCCCCGCTTATTTCCTCTCCCACGCCGGTCCATCAGATTCGATTTCTGAGTTTCACCGTGAGGGAAACATGATGGGAGTGGAACATAGTGGAGTCATGTGCTTTTTTAAATCTTTTTCATCTCCGGACTGTTCCATCTTTGTCCTTTCATATCTCCGTCTTTATCCCTGCTCACATCCCGAAGTCCCGTGACCATCTGCTTGCTTACTTCTCCCTCTATTCTCTGTTTCTCTCTGTCCACACGTCCGGTCCGGTACTCAGCAAAATAAATCTCACTGCAGTATGTAGGAACATCTACTGACACTGATGATAAATGTACGCTGACCTTTAAAGAACTTCTAATGCAACAGGATTAACTTTCTGTCTCTGGAACTAACTGAATTCTATCAGAAAGTGTAGTCGATTTTTTTTGAAAAAGAAATAAGAATAATACTGAAAATCGAAATAATAACATGTGACTGAAAACGCACAGCTGGTATGGTAGGGTCGGTTAAAATATTAATTAATATTTCAGGTATCTCTGCTTACAGCTCATCACAAAGTGAGTATAATCAAACACCTCTGTGGATGCGAGGACAGTATATTTCACATCACTGCGGCAAGCCACACATAGAAATATCGCAGATTGTTTTAAATGTTGTTGAATGAGGCGACATTTGTATTTTTCCAATCTTTTGCAACCATGCCCGAATATATTGATTATTGACGATCAGTACTAATAAACCCTCAATCTGTTCAGCCGCCACTTGGAGAACCTTCTGTTGTATTCTCATAATTTTTAGTTTCTCAACACCTTTTCCTTAATCAAAGCAAATGCACTCACTTCTTCTCCCGGCAGTTTGAAACTCCCTGGCGGACCAATCGATTCGTACAGACAGAGAGAGTTCCGCACAGGTCGGGAGAAGTGTTAGAAAATAACGCGTTTAGCGCTGCTCGGCGCTTTAGATTATCGGGTATGACTGTGAGGCAACTTTCCTGTTCTGGGTCTCAGATATGGGATGGCCAGTAAACTTTCAGCCTCCTTGATGGCCACGTCTGCGCCAGGTCCATCAACCTGCAGCTCCTTCGAGGCCGAGATAGGGAGCTGGAGAGCAGCTCGAGGACCTTCGGCTTGTTAGGGAGAGTGAGCAGGTGATAGACAGGAGTGATAGGCAGGTAGTCACCACGGGACTACAGGAGAGAGATAAGCGGGTTACTGTCAGGAGAGGGAATGGAGGGCGTCAGATAGTGGAAAACACTCCTATGGCTGTCCTCCTTAACAATAAGTACTCCATTTTGAGTGTTGTAGGGAGGGAGGACATACCTTGGGGAAGCAACAGTGGCCGTCTCTCTGGCACTGAGCCTGACCCTGTGGCTCTGAAGGGTGGGGAACTGAAGAGGAAGGAAGAGGTAATACGGGGATTCAATAGTTCGGGGGTCGGATAGGCCATTCTGTGAACGTGAAAAAGACTCAAGGTTGGTAGTTTGCATCCCATTTGCCACGATTAGTGATGCTTCTGATCGCATCCACAATATCCTGAAATGGGAGACTGAGCAGCTGGGGGACATAGTACATAGTGGCATTGCGTACGGTTTCCCATGAAAGCCTCCTTCAGAAAGTAAAGAGGTATGGGATTCAAGGGGACAGTGCTTTGTGGATCCCGAATTGGCTTGCCCACAGAAGGCAAAGAGTGGTTGTAGACGGGTCATATTCTGCATGGAAGTCGGTGAACAGTGTGTGCTTTAGGTATCTGTTCTAGGATCCATACTCTTTGTTATTTTTTTTTAAAAAATGACATGGATGAGGAAGTGGAGGCATTGGTTAGTAAACTTGCTAATGACACAAAAGTTGGGGGTGTTGTGGATAGTGTGGAGGGCTATCAGAGTTTACAGCGGGACATTGATAGGATGCAAAACTGGGCTGAGGAGTGGCAGATGGAGTTCCACCCTGATAAGTGTGAAGTGGTTCATTTTGTTAGTTCAAATATGATGACAGAATATAGTTTTAATGGTAAGACTCTTGGAAATGTGGAGAATCAGAGGGATTTTTGGGTCCGAGTCCACAGGACATTCAAAGCTGCTGTGCAGATTGACTCTGTGGTTCAGAAGGCGTACGGTGCATTGGCTTTCATCAATCATGGGACTGAGATTAGGAGCCCAGAGGTAATGTTGCAGCTATCTAGTACCCTGGTCAGAGTCCACTTGGAGTTCTGTACTCAGTTCTGGTCTCCTCACTAGAGGAAAAATGTGGAAACCATAGAAAAGGTGCAGAGGAGATTTACAATGATGCTGCCTGCATTGAGGAGCATGCCTTATGAGAATAGGTTGAGTTTACTCGGCCTTTTCTCCTTCGATCGATGGAGGTCAAGGGGTGACCTGATGGAGGTGTAGAGGATGATGAAAGGCAATGATCTTGTGGATAGTCTGAGCTTATTCCAGGGCTGAAACGGCTAACACAAGAGGGTGCCGTTGAAAGGTGCCTGGAGGTAGGTACAAAGGAGAGATCAGCGATAAGTGAGTGCGTGGAATGGGCTGCCGGCGACGGTGGTGGAGGCGGATACGATAGGGTCTTTTAAGAGACTCCTGGATAGGTACATGGAGCTTAGAAAAATAGAGGGCAATGGGTAATCCTAGGTAATTTCTAAAGTAAGGACATGCTCGGCACAGATTTGTGGCGCGAACGGTCTGTATTGTTCTGTGGGCTTTCCATGTTTTGATGTTTCTAAGCTGGCTTGGCAAGTGGCTCTTCGACGCGCTTCATCAGAGTTAGATATTCACTCAGAATTTGCACAGAACGACAAGGGAAACTAAATATTGCTTCTCTCCATGTATTCCCGACGAGCCTAATTCTCCCGTCTCGTTCAGCGTTGCCGTTGTTATGACACATTTCCCTGTATCCTCTCGATGACCTGTGCCTGTTGCTGTGCACACTCAGTCCTCGCTATCGTAAGTTTAGAGGTTTCTCAATGCCGTGACTCCTTCCCAGTGGCAAAACGATGGTAGGTTTAAGATGCAATTAAGGTTATTCTGTCCATCGTCTACTAAACCATTTTTCTCACACTTGGTCGCATAAAATTCCAGACGCGACTCTTTGGGGCCATTGATGTTTGGGATCGCAATGCACATTCTGGTAGTGGGCTCCAGAACCTGATCGCCCTCCGCCTGAGGAAGAGTTTCGGACATTAATTATCACAATGTCTGTCCTTTCCCCTGCAGAGATACTCTCTGACCCACTGAGCTCCTGCAACAGAAAACTATAATCTCACTTTACATTTACTTCCGGAAAGCCCGTATCTGAATTTTGAGAGATACAACACTAGAATCTGCAGCATTAAACAATGGAGGAAATGAGCGACTTGGACAGCATGTGGAGTGGAATGTCCACGCTTCGGTTCAAGATGTCTTATCTGGCCTTAGTTAGTGAGCATTCGGACGGTACATTCACAGATTAGTTAAACAAGGGAGATCAGTACATTCCATATGGATAGGTCAATACAATTAAATTAGCTAAATTGTGTGTAAAATAATACATTTAGAGGATAATCTGAAGGGATACTGCTCTGTTGCTTTCTGCGCTATGTATTCCCATCATCTCTCTTCAATCAATGACTCGCTTCCGCTGGTATTATTGGCTAAAGTTCGTGACAAATAGGAGCAATGAAGTAATCAGCAACATTCTTTCATCAACATCAACACTAAACTTGTCATTGTTGTATGCTTATTATACGGGAAGCGATACAGGTGATATCAGGTGCTAAACGGTAAAATACCGGTCCAGAGCACGCCCTTCAGGAGGATGAGAAATTCAAGAGAAAGAAATCAGGATGACAAAACACTACATGTTAACTCAGAAGGCGTGAGTTTGCTTGAGCTAAAGGAGAATCCTCAGTGCTTCTGCCGATATGTTAGGAGCAGCAGGACTGCAGGGGACAACCTTGGTCCGCGGGGAGATCAGAATGATGTTCTGTGCGTGGAGCCAGAAGAGGTGGGGGTGATTTACTCGCGAGACAGTCACAACGTCGAAGGAGTGAGACAAAGCAGCGGCGAGATCATGGACCCGATGCAGATTACAGTGGATGAGCTATTTTGCAGTCTTCAGGCAAGTGACGGTGGGCGAATCCCCAGGACAATGAGTTCCCTCGGACCCTGTGTGGAGCAATAGGGAAAAACTACCGGATCATTACTTTCTGTACAGCTACCGCTCCTTTCTGCAGAAAGTCAGGAGCGCCGAGTTTCCTGGCGTGCACATCACAAGTGATCTCACATAGTTCCTCAATACCACGTGTTTAGTCTCGAGGGCAGAGAACTGCATCGAGTTCCAGGGGAGATTGAGGCAAGAGAAGCTTCCCGCCTCCATTCCAACCAGACCTAAGCGGAACACAGTCGGCAGTGTCCTTAGCAGCTGCATAACCGTCTCACACGGGAATTGCAAAACATCTGCACACGAACATTGTAATGGAGTGTGAGGACCGCTGCGAGAATCATCAGGGCTCCTTCGTCCACATCCTAGAAGCGCTGCGTTCACAGAGACCTCAATATTATCAAAGGCAACTCCCATTAGTTCTGTTGAACCACAATATCATCGACCTCATACCGTCAGGAGGAACGTACTAAGGGATAAGAACAAGGACTGTTTGGTTGAATAACATCTTCCTCGCTCTTTGAGACTTCTGAACACCCAGCTGACATCCGTTAATCATTACTTATGGCAAAGTCTGTAGAAATATACATATATATTTAACTATATGTCCTACTGTATATGTATGCTTGCCATCTTGTACGTCTCCAGAATATATTCAAATCTCTGTTAATATTGTTGTGTTAACAATATTTTATGTGATTTAGATTTTGTGTTTCACAGCTTGGGTCCAGATAATTAGTTGATTCATTTAGATGTATACATGTTTATGGTTGAATGACAGTAAATTTGAAGCTGAATTTGAATGATAAGTTTGAAGAGGTTTAAGTGAAAATGCAAGAGATGGTCCAACAGAACAAGTGGCTAACGACACGAATGGTATTCGAATGCACGTTTCCAAAGCAGAATGGATTACCAGTCCATCGCTTTAACCTCACCACCACCTCGTCGGTTATTCAGGGTCTGTATTTCTTTGGAACACACACAATCTCTGTTTATGGTCCACACGTTTGCTTTATGTTCTATTTCTATTTCTATTGCTGTTGCCTGTCCATGTTTACCGGAATTCGTGGACATGGATAAGGAAGGGTTGGAACGATATGGGCCAACCACAATAGAATGCAAGTAGTTATCATAGCCCCCATAGACTATATGGTCATGTTGAACATAAGTGTTCTATTCTATGCACAGTAACTCAGAGAACCTGTGAGTATTCTGTATAGTGGAAAAATATAAAATTCTTTTGAATTAACAATGTCCAGCTGTTTCCTTATCACGCTGTTTGAATTCACCACCTGGTTCTAAAATAGTAACTTTTCATGTCTTGGGCAATCACGATAACACGGCAGCTAACAAATTTCTAAACAATCTGACCATGTGGCCTAATGGATAAGGCGTCTGATTTCGGCTCTTGATGTGAGACTATCAGAAGATTGCACGCTCGAGTCCGGTAACAGTGGCTAACCTGAAGCTGATGGCTACATGCATCGATTTCGAAGTGGCCCGCGCCCTGTATAAAATGACCGGATTACTCCGCCTTCCTGGGGAGCATAACCTCATCTCGCGTCTTCGTTTCACGCAACATTTAAATTTATATTTGTTGTCTGTGATGTATTTAGGAAGCCAAGCTCATAAACAACACGTCAGAGCTTCCCCCAACTGCTGATTGGAAGGCGAAGTGTGCTTCACATTCACAGGTCAGGCCGCAGCAGAGGAAACAGTTGAACGTCTTATCCATTGGGAAAAGAGTTTTAACGCACGTTTCCCTTTCATCAACAACGTGCGCGGTGTCTGTCCTGAATAGGACCCAAAGTATCCTCACCGGAATCCGGAAACATGGCTATTTTTCAAGGAAGAACGAAGGGCGACGACAGCCTGATAGGGTTGGAGATGTCAGATTTCAGTCTGAGGTGTGAGAACGCTGTGTTGTCTTGTACCCTGCCCAGTCCCAGTGTGAATCTTTGAGAAGTATCACTTTGTTGAGCGTATTTCAAGCAACGATAATACGGAACTGATTGTGTAAAATGTGTTCACACCATCTACAGTAGTCATGTTGACTAAAACAGTAGTCAACACCGTCGGCAGGATCTTTCAAAACATCTCATCTTCAATGTCCGCAATCCTAAACTAGACTAATCCTATCTGCTCGTACCAAGTCCATTTAATTCTATTCTCGGCTTCTCTGTCAAAGCAAGCAACACCTCCTTCTAAACAGCAGCAACAAGCTGGGGAAAAAAAATCTCCGACCCCATGCCCGGAAACTTGAAATCACATGAATCCTTTGATTGGCTGCAGCAATGAAATTAACCACAAGACCATCCACAATGGCCGGGATAGATTAGTGATGTAAGACTTTGTGTTTAGGTCGCAGTTTCCACTGGAAAGGTAGTTACCCATCCCGTCCATGACAGTTCGGCATTCTTCCTCCCTTTCGTTCTTTCGTTTTCTTCATTTTACACTCAGTTTTGCTGAAGAAAAGTTTCTGTCATTGAGCAAATATCCCCATCCTGTTGTATTTCACGATTTTCTCCTTTTGCCCTCAACTGTCAGCAAGATGTGAATCATCCTTTACACACTCTCTCTCATTCCATCTCCATACCAGTTTTTACCGAAACAGCAATGTGGTGACGGCATCGGCGATGGCGGTCATACTGGACGTGGAGCGGGGGAATGTGGATGATAGGTTGTACAGTTTGAATGGGAATCCTCTTGTGAGTTTCGACGTAGATGCACCGAAAAGAGGTAAATACAGATAGCAAAGTCGGAAGGTGACGTGACAGGAGTTGGAAGGTCACGTGATGGAACAATGCTTGTCGGTGAAAGTATAATCAGCGGAATGTGAGACGAACTTGCGAAACACACACAACATGCTGTAGGAACTCAGCAGGCCAGGCAGCATCGACGTGTGAAAATCCGTCCTGAGTAAAGTTCTTATTGTGTGCCTTTCATCAAACGTCTCCACTGGTCATGGGACAAATACTTCTGTACACCCGCCTGAAATCATTCTAATTATCTACCGTCCACCAGCCGCCGGGACAGGAAATTTCTGAGAAGCATCACCCTATGCGAGAAAAATATGCTTGGAATTGCGTTTTGAATTCCACCTCCTTCCTGATGGTAACAGTGAGAAGAGGAATGTCCTGGGTGATGAAGTCCTTAATGAGGCCTCTCTGAGTCACCGCTACATGAAGATGTCCTGGACACAACGGAGGCCTGTCCCCAGGGCGGAGCTGACTAATTTCATAAATTACTACCAGTCTTGCCGCTGTCTTTTAGAGTGCTGTCAAAGAATCAGATGAATTTCAATGGACGTACGTGGACATCATTGTCAGTCGTTGCCACACAGTCTGGTGTGGGGCGGGGCTCCAATGCGTAGGATCGAAAGCAGGTACAGAAAGCTGTAGTGGCGGGCACGCCTCGCCAGTATCGAGGACACGTTCGCAATATGGTGCCAAAAGAAGGCTGCGTGCATCATTCAGGACCTTCGCCAGACCAAACATGCCCTCTGCACATTCCTACCCCCTGGGGTGGGGTGGGGGATTGTAGCGTGCTGTGGTGGATGTAGAGGAGTCTGAAAATAGAAAATCACATTTTTATCAAGAACCACTTCTTCCACTCAGTTTAGTCGTTTCTAAACACATGAACACATGAACTCTCCCAGGCAATTCCCTTTTAAAATTTCTATTTATTTTATTTATCGCAATTGATAGTGCTGTACAGAAAATAAAAATAATGCTTAGTGAGAGATAACATAGGATCAGAGGATGGGAGTTATATACAGTCCTCTAGCAGTCGACGTTAAGTACAAATGACAACCGGAGCTGCACAAGGCATGGGAAAATAGCAATATTACGGTGGTCATTGTATGATCTCAATATGTAGGTAGTTTGAGAAAGTCCAGTTGTCGCTGGATACTCAGAGAGGGAATTTGTGTAATGCCTTCTGAATGGATTTTTAGAGTACGTTTTGGTTGAGCCCATTAGAAAAAGGCAATTGTGGATTGTGTACTGTGTTGTGTTTCGACCAGGTAGATTAAGATACAGGAATGTTTGAGAGGCAGTGATTGTAATATGATCGAATTTGTCCTGCAGTCTGAGAGCGAGAAGATAAAATCAGAGTTACGAGTATTTCATACAGTAAGTGGAACTGCAGTAACACGAGTGAGGAGAATATAAATGTTCAAAGGGTTAATTTTATTGTCAAAGTCCGCATGTACAATACAACTCTGAGATTTGTCTGCTCCAGACAGCAATGAACTACCGAGAGACCATCGGTTTTCATGAAAGGACAAACATCAACCCCGGCTCGAAAAAAGTAAAGAAACAAATCTCGCAGACCCCAAAATGCCTCCTCCCCCGCAGCAAAAAAAAAAAACCAATAGTGACAATAAAAAAACCGGACCACGTCACTCGCGGAAATAAAGTCAGGAATGATAACAGCCCTCGACCCCCTCACTCACATGGAAAAACAAAGTCAACAACTGTCGCCGACCCCGTCACTGGCTGAAATAAAATCAGGAACCATAACTGTCCTCGACCCCGTTACTGGCAGAAAATAACAGGGAACTATGTCTGGAGCCGTCCAGGAGGATTGGAAAGTGGCTCCAGCATAGCTGACGGAAAATCCACAATGGCGAGTGCTTTTGGGGGGAATTGGAAAGGTGCATCCCAAATAAGAATAAATATTCGAAAGGGAGGATGAGGCAACAATGGCTGATACTGGAAAGTAAAGACAGCATGAAGGCAAAAGTGAGGGCTTATAAAACAACAAGCATTAGTGGGAAGCCGGAGGTTTGGAACCCTTTAAAAATGGCTAATAATAGAGAAAATACCATTTTTCAGACATATGATAATAAAAGGGATACAAGAGTGGGTATCAGAAAGCTGGAAAATGACGCGGAAGAAGCAGTAATGGGGGAAAAGAAAAGGGACGAACTGAATGAATATTTTGCGCCAGGCTGCTCTGTGGAAGACACCAGCATAATGGCACCGAGAAACACGTGTCAGAGGGCATCAGTGAGAGTGGATGCTGTGACCTGGAGAAGGTGCCTGTGAAGCTGAAAGGTCTGAAGTTAGATGTCATCGGGACCAGTTGGACTACACCCAGGGTTCTGAAAGAGGCAACTGAAGAGATTCTGTCAGCGCTCCTTCACGTATGTACACCAGCTCCATGACAAAGAAAGCCCAGCAGTGTCTCTACTTTATTGAGAAGGCTGCCACCCACCATCCGCATCACATTCTACAGGGGTTGTATTGACAGCATCCTGAGCAGCTGTATCACTGCCTGGTTCGGAAATTGCACCATCTCGCAAGACCATGCGGCGGATCGTGACGTCAGCTGAGAAGATCATCGGGGTCTGTCTTCCCGCCATTACGGACATTTACACTACACGCTACATCCGCAAAGCAAACAGCATCATGAAGGACCCCACGCACCCTTCTTACGAACTCTTCTCCCACCTGCCGTCTGTGAAAAGGCACCGAAGCATTCGGGTTCTCACGAACAGACTATGTAACAATTTCTTCCCCCAAGCTATCAGACTCCTCAATACCCAGAACCTGGACTGACGCCTTACTGCCCTATTGTCTTGTTTATTATTTGTTGTAATGCCTGCACTGTTTTGTGCACTTTATGCAGTCCTGGGTAGGTCTGTAGTCTGGTGTAGTTTTTTTTTTCTGTGTTGTTTTTTACGTAGATTTGTCTAGTTTTTGTACTGTGTCATGTAACACCATGGTCCTGAAAAACGTTGTCTCGTTTTTACTATGTACTGTACCAGCAGATATTGTCGAAATGACAATTAAGAAATGACTTGACTTGATATTCCAGAATAGATCCTGATGGTTGGAAAACTGAGATTGTCACTCCACTCTGAAGGAAGTTGGGCTAAAGAAAGGAAAATATAAGAAATGTAGCCTGACTTCAACGTGTTCAAAAACTCAAAATATTCGAAGCACATTGAAGATCAAAGACAGTTGAGGAGAAAGGGAGAAGATTTGTCAAACAGATCATCGTGTGGTACGGTGATGCACCTTGGAAGAAAGGATAAAAAAGTCTCTGAATGGGGAAGGTTTTCAGAAATCAGAGGTGCAAAGAGACCTTGTGCAATATTCCGTAAATGTTTAATTCCAGGCTGAGTCAGAGGTAAAGGAAGGCAAATGCAATTTTAACATTCGGTTCAGGAGGGGTAGAATATATAAGCAACAATGTAATGTTGACATATGTCCGTCATTATAAACCTGATTCTGATCCTGATCTTTATCCCTAATACTGGAAATCTCCTTCATTTACGATAATGACGCCAGTGTTATCCCTCCACACTCCCGTTCTGACCTAACGGTGTTGAAACAAATTCCACAGCTGTCCAATTATACTATTTGTATTAGAATAATGAATCACCTTTTCCATTATTAAACATAAATCAAGTAAAACCCTCACTTCAGGGGCAGTGCTACGGTGGGTGCTGAACATTGATGCGATGCTGAACATTCTTCAGCTGCGATGGCCGAGTGGTTAAGGCGTTGGACTTGAAATCCAGTGGGGATTCCCCGCGCAGGTTCGAACCCTGCTCGCAGCGCTCACACCTACAACCCCACTGCCAATAAAATTTAACACCCTTGATGCTGTCTGACCGCTGCACCCTCTGTGTTCAGTTGAGAACTACGTATTTTTACACTCTTAAATACAATTCAATACAATACATTTCTACTCATTGTGCAATGTTCATTTCTATTCTGACTCTGATCAATCCCCTCGAGTCAGCTTAAACTCTCTGCAGTTCGGAATTTTACTGTCTTGTTAAACTAAAAGAATCAAACTCGGAGAACGGACATTTCAGCGTCAGTGTAAAGAAGTGGACTCTGTCCTTTCGCTCTCCGATTCGCATGGCGAGGCATTTTCATCCTCTGTCAGATTCTAATCGCACTCAATTCCTGTGTTACTGTAGTTGTGGCAGAGTCCACCCGAGAGCATTAGCGTCTCCCTCAGCTGTAACTAGAGCTTTCCCCTGATCAAATCTCCGGTACGTCTCTGCAGCTGGAGATGTTGCAGATCACGGGCAGCAAGCGGTAGAAGCGAGCAATGTACGGCCCACTAGTGTCAATACGACCCACTAGTGTTCGCCAGTGTACGGCGAACGACCCACAGTGTCATTGACTACAGATCACCAATCCCTGAGATTCGATGTAGTACAGTTCCCGGCAGTGAGACCATCCGTCAGGCCGACCCACAGTGTCATTGACTACAGATCCCCAATCCCTGAGATTCGATGTAGTACAGTTCCCGGCAGTGAGATCATTCGTCAGGCCGACCCACAGTGTCACTGACTACAGATCCCCAATCCCTGAGATTCGATGTAGTACAGTTCCCAGCAGTGAGATCATTCGTCAGGCCGACCCACAGTGTCACTGACTACAGATCCCCAATCCCTGAGATTCGATGCAGTACAGTTCCCAGCAGTGAGACCATTCGTCAGGACGACCCACAGTGTCACTGACTACAGATCCCCAATCCCTGAGATTCGATGAAGTACAGTTCCCGGCAGTGAGATCATTCGTCAGGCCGACCCACAGTGTCACTGACTACAGATCCCCAATCCCTGAGATTCGATGTAGTACAGTTCCCGGCAGTGAGATCATTCGTCAGGCCGACCCACAGTGTCACTGACTACAGATCCCCAATCCCTGAGATTCGATGTAGTACAGTTCCCAGCAGTGAGACCGTTCGTCAGGCCGACCCACAGTGTCATTGACTACAGATCCCCAATCCCTGAGATTCGATGTACTACAGTTCCCGGCACTGAGACCATTCGTCAGTCCGACCCACAGTGTCATTGACTACAGATCCCCTATCCCTGAGATTCAATGTAGTACAGTTCCCGACAGTGAGACCATTCGTCAGGCCGACCCACAGTGTCATTGACTACAGATCCCCAATCCCTGAGATTCGATGTAGTACAGTTCCCGGCAGTGAGACCATTCGTCAGGCCGACCCACAGTGTCACTGACTACAGATCCCCAATCCCTGAGATTCGATGTAGTACAGTTCCCGGCAGTGAGATCATTCGTCAGGCCGACCCACAGTGTCACTGACTACAGATCCCCAATCCCTGAGATTCGATGTAGTACAGTTCCCAGCAGTGAGACCGTTCGTCAGGCCGACCCACAGTGTCATTGACTACAGATCCCCAATCCCTGAGATTCGATGTACTACAGTTCCCGGCAGTGAGACCATTCGTCAGCCCGACCCACAGTGTCATTGACTACAGATCCCCAATCCCTGAGATTCGATGTAGTACAGTTCCCGGCAGTGAAACCATTCGTCAGGCCGACCCACTGTGTCATTGACTACAGATCCCCAATCCCTGAGATTCGATGTAGTACAGTCCCCGGCAGTGAGACCATTCGTCAGGCCGACTCACAGTGTCATTGACTACAGATCCCCAATCCCTGAGATTCGATGTAGTACAGTCCCCGGCAGTGAGACCATTCGTCAGGCCGACTCACAGTGTCATTGACTACAGATCCCCAATCCCTGAGATTCGATGTAATACAGTTCCCGGCAGTGAGACCATTCATCAGGCCGACCCACAGTGTCATTGACTACAGATCCCCAATCCCTGAGATTCGATGTAGTACAGTTCCCGGCAGTGAGACCATTCGTCAGGCCGACCCACAGTGTCACTGACTACAGATCCCCAATCCCTGAGATTCGATGTAGTACAGTTCCCGGCAGTGAGACCATTCGTCAGGCCGACCCACAGTGTCATTGACTACAGATCCCCAATCCCTGAGATTCGATGTAGTACAGTTCCCGGCAGTGAGACCATTCGTCAGGCCGACCCACAGTGTCATTGACTACAGATCCCCGATCCCTGAGATTCGATGTAGTACAGTTCCCGGCAGTGAGACCATTCGTCAGGCCGACCCACAGTGTCATTGACTACAGATCCCCAATCCCTGAGATTCGATGTAGTACAGTTCCCGGCAGTGAGACCATTCGTCAGGCCGACCCACAGTGTCATTGACTACAGATCCCCAATCCCTGAGATTCGATGTAATACAGTTCCCGTCAGTGAGACCATTCATCAGGCCGACCCACAGTGTCATTGACGACAGATCCCCAATCCCTGAGATTCGATGTAGTACAGTTCCCGGCAGTGAGACCATTCGTCCGGCCGACCCACAGTGTCATTGACTACAGATCCCCAATCCCTGAGATTCGATGTAGTACAGTTCCCGGCAGTGAGACCATCCGTCAGGCCGACTTTATTTCATTCTTAATCCGGTCCTGGCATTTTAAGTCGTCGTTCTGTATGCAGGTCAGCCGGGAGACCAGTTCCATGGGTTTACATTGTTGCTGAATAGAACATTTCGAAACGTTACTCCCAGTGTAAGGGGGCAATGTCAGTTACTGATGGCTCCCGTCCGTTTATGTCATATGATCACGGCTGCACTTCCCCACGTTTCAAACTATCTTCTTTGGCTGTTTTGCAACCCACAATTTCCTTAATATTTTTTTAAGCGCCCATATCCTATTTGATTCAGCCCTGTGCTGTAACATCCACAACCCTGCCTCGTCGAGTAGTCTCTGGTATCAGGAATGTATGTACAGATATTCCGCTTTAATTCGTATTTAAACGATAATTCCTCATCCTGGAAATTTTCCTCGACTGTACGCCTCATCCATCGCCTTAGATTCAGCCCTTATTCTATATTCTGCAGTGTACTATGTTAACTTCAGTTGTTCGTCATTCATACATTCATCACTGGAGGTGAGTCAGTTAAATTGTTCCGAGCTTCTCCAGTGCTACTGTACCCTTCAGCATATATGGGGAGTGAAATTCCCGTTACCGCATCAGCGCCTACCTCAGAAACCTGCACAAATATATTACAATGCTTTCTCCATTTCTAATTTCCAATCCAGTTGCAAGAAACTACAATCTGCAGTTGCCTTGCAAAATACCTGATCCACCCATCGGCTCGCCATCTCTGCTTCGTGAACAGTTTCCTTTGACAGTCTCACCGCAACCGATCGTCCTTTATTTTAATCCCAACGAAGTACATGACCTCACACATTCCGGCAATAAACACTTTTGTCCAGTTTGCGCCCTCACTGAACGAACCAATTGCGGCCTAAATATTCACATTGCAACCCGCTGTCCGGCTACGTCAGGTCATCTGCCTCACACAGTCAGGACAGCTCATTAATGAGGGACGATAATAGACCGTCATGACACTGCCGATGAAAATTCTTCCAATCTGCAAAGGAGCAACGTCCACACAGATGGCACCGGATATTAGGTTTGAACCTGAGTGTCTAAGGTTATGAGACAGAAACACACATTCAGCGGTTCAGGAACAGCTTCTTCCCCTCGGCCATCAGAATCCTGAATGGACTTTGAAGCTTTGAACACGACCTGACTTTTTGAATATACAGTATTTCTGTTTTTGCACGTTTTTCATAATCTATTCAAAATACGTAATTGATTTAGTTGTGTATTATTATTATTATTATTATTATTATTATTATTATTATTATTATTATTATTATTATTATTATTATTATTTTATTATTATTTTCTCTCTCTGCTAGATTATATATTTCATTGAACTGCTGCTGCTAAGTTAACAAATTTCCCGCCACATGCTGGTGATAATAAACCTGATTCTGATTCTCTGTTCAACGCGGTACTTTCCCGATTCGATTTTCATTAACGACATGGATTCCGATGTACTGAGTTCTGGTACCGTATCCGACACAGATCCGGAGCCAGTAACACGTTCTTCTATAAATCCTGTTCCCCTGGCTGGGGAGATTCGAGAATTTGTGAAGCTGACATCCCATATTTCTGTCAGTTCAATTCTCGCAGCATTTTTAGCTGAAAATATATACCAGATTAGGAGGTCCTGATTCAGTATTTCAACGCAAAACATTGACACTTTATTCCACCACACGCTCCTCACACCCGCATATGCTGGTCGACGTCTTGAGGTTCTACTGCGCGAAACCAACTGACAGTGATTCAATTCACCTGTATCTGGTGACGGATCTAACCGAGGGGATCATGCATTATACGCAATTGGTGATTACGTCAAAGTGAACTCAAATTTATATTTATGCGCACATCTATGTGTACACACAAGCGCAATGAAACATGCACTTGCTGCTGGGTGGGGACAGGTGGAAACTAGCCAAATCGACATGCCAATACAGACTTTTTAGCTACGATATTTTCATTTTGCAACCGAGTGTCTAACAATAGATTCTGAGTAGAAACAGGGCGATTGATGCCGGTGTGTTCTACAACTGTACGGATGTAGAGCGCCTCGCTTCGTTCACCAACGTACTTCCTTAAGTTAGACAGCGGACAATTTATCGCTCTGAGCAGAATCCTTGCGTCCAAATCAGACAACAACACACACATATTTGAGAGCGAAAAGAGCAGGAAGTTCTTCTCGGAGGTAGAGAGGCTACAGAAGGTTGGAGAATGGACAAAGAAGTGGCAAATGGGATGCAGTGCAGGGAAATATATTGGCACACACTTTGATATCAGAAATGAAGGAGCAGACTTTCTAAAAGGAGAGAAAATGCAAACAAGAAGACTGAGCCTTGGGAGTCCGTGTACAAGCCTCCCATTGTGACGTACACAGCGGCACCATAATGTCCCAAAGGTTAATTTGCAGGTTGGGTCTGTGATGAGGAAGGCAAGTGCGATGCTCGCATTCATTTCAAGAGGACTAGAATATAAAGCAAGGTTCTGATTCAGAGACTTTATAAAGAACTGGCGAGGACTCGCTTGGAGTAATGTGAGCAGTTTTAGTTCCCTTACCTGAGAAAGTATGGCTGAAGCTGGAGAGTGTTGAAAAGAGATACAGAGGAATGATGCTGGGATTAAATGGCGATTGATATGAAGAGCGTTTGATGGCGCCGGGCCTGCATTCACTGGATGCGCGGGACCTCATTGGAAGCTGTCGAATGGTGAAAGGCCTTGACAAGGCGAATGTTGAGAGGATGTTTCCTATGGTGGGAGAATCTAAGACCAAAAGGATGCAGAATTGATATAGAGGAGCTTCGTTCACCAACATACTTCCTTAAGTTAGACAGCGGACGATTTATCGCACTGAGCAGAATCCTTGCATCCAATTCAGAACTAACTATGGAATTGTAAGAATTAATGGCGCTAATTTAATATTAATTGCCTTTATAATTGAAGAAACTGGAAGAATGGCATCAAGAAGTATATAACTTGTGCCCTCTCTTGCTCCCTCTGTTGAAGGGCAATGTGTAAACGCAAGATCCATTTCTCCTCCTCAGTCCAAACGGTGATAATACTTACCAGCTCTGCAGCGTTCGAGTTTAAATGAAGGGACGGAAAGATCCAGGTCGTTTTGTGGGTGAGGTGACTTACTCTGTGGTCAAGAAAGCACTGGGAGGAAAACAGTGGCCGAAAGTGAACATGAAATTGGTAAATTGTCGTGTAACTCTCTCCCTCCAACTGCCTTTCAAACTCCCCCGTTTATTTCTCTTGCCCTGTCAACGATGTGACTCTCTCTCCCTCTCCCCATCCTCTTCCTCCTCCTCACAAGTTCAAGCGAACGGGTGTAAGCTGGTGCTGAAATGTCGGGTTGAACAGGTAATATGACATGAAGGAGTGGCGGTTTTTCAAACAAATCTGCTCCTGGACTTTGTTTCAGTGCTCCGTTAAGACACGACCACCATGTGAAATTTCGATTAGCTGAAAAAACTTGAATTTTCAACTTATAAAAATATTCACATATTCAATAAGAAATGTTGTTCAGCCGCGGCTGGGAGAGGGGAGATTGAGATTATGACTGTTTCTCTGAAATAGGCAGCACGGTCTCTGAACGCGAAAAGCTTTCGCCGTTTCATATCACTCACTGTACAGACTCCCCATTGCTCTCTTGTCTAGCGAGCCATATTGCCATTGACAAATCGGTTCGCTGACCTTCCGTCAAAATCACCCTCGCCGATTGTCACTGACGCGGTGTAATAGTCCGACATCAACCAATCTCGTCAAACTACGTGCAACCTACCTAGCTCTCATTCGTGTATGCAGTTGTCAATCCAACGTGTTATCCAATTGCGGAAAGGGTTTCATCCTAGAGCTGTTCCCTCCCACAGACTCTGACTGCTTCTGCCTCCCCAAAGTCCCGTCAATACTGAGCAAAACTCAGGACAATGTCCCATTATATAACATTCATATCCATATGCTTCTGTTCGAAGCTGGGGGCGCTGTCAGGGCGTCGAAATAAAGGCGGGCGACAGAAGTTTATCTCCTCTCACCGGGGGAGACGGTAGAAGATTTGCTGGAGGACACCGGTCGACTTTTGTCCGGCAACTGCTGTATGGGGAGTAGAATTGAGAAAAAGTCTGGGCCAGCCTGATCTTATTGAATGCCAGGGCTGGCTGAAAAGGACTAGAGACTCGCCCTTCTTTCTGTTGTCTGTCTGTTTAAAGAAAAGTAATAAACAGCCTTTATTGGGCGTGCATGCTCCCCCGTGGATATAATAGTTCGCAATCTATGTCATCAGTTTGCCTGAGGAATCATTTCCAAATCGGAAACTGGCACGAGATTTGTATCTATTTTTTGTTAATGATGCAGAATTGTACAATTTATGTTCTGCGTACTGTCTGTCTTTTCGAGCCTGCAATGACGCTGCAAGTGTTTCATTGTACCTGTCCCTCACCGTCCCTGTGCACACGGCAATAAACCCGACTGGACCTGACAATACTCATTGAGATTTGAGCAGTGATGACCCCGGGCAGATGAGTCAAGGTGATGTCGGCAAACTGAGTGAGTAGGACCAGAGTCCAATATGGGGAATGTATGGTCACCCTCTTCTACAGAGAGACAGCATCTCTGAGTGGATTGAGGTGCAGCGAGTAGTGAAGATCAAATCTACATTGTATCGATTGCAAGTTATTGTCAGTAAGACCTCGCACAGTTATTTCCAGCTTTATTGAGACTACACCTGCAATATTTTTTCAAAGTCATGTTTTCATTGTCTAACAAGTGTCAGACAGAACAAATAACGAATCGCTGCAAGAACAGTGGACAGCGGGTCAGGCAGCATTTGTGGGCGGAGAGAAATAGTACACATTTTCGATACACACACTGACGCTGAACTGAACGTGGAGAGCAGATGACCAGTATGGGGAGTTAAGGAATGGACAAGAGTTGGGCGGGTGCAAGTGAGGGTGTGTGGTAGTCAGCTCGATATGGGAGACTTCTGGTATGACACCGCTCACCATATGCAGAATTCTCAGAGCGAAAAGAGCAGGAAGTCCTTCTTGGAGGTAGAGAGGCTGCAGAAGGTTGGAGAATTGACAATGAGATGCAGTACAGGGGGATATATGGTCACACACTTTGATATCAGAAATGAAGGAGCAGACTTTCTAAGAGGAGATAAAATGCAAACAAGAAGACTGAGGCGCTAAGAGCCTTGGGAGTCCGAGTACAGGCCTCCCATTGTGACGTACACACCGGCACCATAATGTCCCAAAGGTTAATTTGCAGGTTGGGTCTGTGATGAGGAAGGCAAGTGCGATGCTCGCATTCATTTCAAGAGGACTGGAATATAAAGCAAGGTTCTGATTCAGAGACTTTATAAAGAACTGGCAAGGCCTCACTTGGAGTAATGTGAGCAGTTTTAGTTCCCTTACCTGAGACAGAATGGCTGAAGCTGGAGAGGGTTGAAAGGAGATTCAGAGGAATGATGCTAGGATTGAATGGTTAGTGATGTGAAGAGCGTTTGATCGCGCCGGGCCCGCATTCACTGGAATTCAGTAGATTGCGCGGGACCTCATTGGAAGCTATCGAATGGTGAAAGGACTTGACAGGGCGGATGTTGAGAGGATGTTTCCTATGGTGGGAGAACCTAAGACCAAAGGACGCAGCCTCGAGATAGAGGAGCATCCTTTTAGAAGAGAGATAAGGAGTGAGTTGTTCAGCCAGCGAGTGGCGAATCTGTCGGATTCGTTGCCACAGGCCCCTGCGGAGTCCAAGTATCTTTGTATATTTGTCCGAGATCGATAGATTCTTGATTGATTAGGGCATGAAATGATACCAGTAGAAAGCAGGAGAATGGGGCTGAGAGGAAATGTCGCAGCAAACCGATGGGCCAAACGGCCTAATTCTGCTCCTATATTTTGTGGTCTTATGCTGCAGAATCAGGCGGATGCAGGTTAAGCATGGACGGGAATGGGGTGTCTGTGGCAGCAAGCTAATACACACGATGATTTAAAATAAACGCATTAAATTACAGCAGGCAATATCTTTATTCCCTGACCGGAAATCGAACCCTGGCCGCGGCAGTGAAAGCGCCGAATCCTAACCACTAGACCACCAGGGAAGCTGATGATGTGCTGCACACAGCAATAGATACTATCAGATCAGAAAAATACAAAACAAAATCAATGGATAAATAATAATAATGAATGAATGTGATAAATATTGCCACGACTCTGTTTCTCAGCACTTTGTATATCACTATGTTTCTCCATTGCTTCTGGTTAAGGAACACTCTGGACTCTGAATGAATTACTGGGAAACACTCGTTCTCCAGAGTCATTATAAAGATGGTGACATTTAGATTCTCTTATGAGCCCCGGGTCACATTTGTTTCTGTCCATCTCCTCGAAGCAACTCAGTCGTCGGCCCTCCGATTCCGGCGACATCGTTGCCGATGCATCTGGATTCATGTTCCTCACCCTCCGCCTGGATGGAGGTAGGAGAAAGAAAACCAGACGTCCAGAAGGCCCGAAATATAGCCTGGGGTATGGAATGTTAGGCTTTCCTGATCTTGCTCTAACAGCGGTCGAGAGTGCGGGAGCCCATGGTACTGAGGATGACGTGCTGATGACAAATAAGCCTGGATTCTTTAAATAAGCCTGATGGAAACCCCCGCAATGATTTGAAAGTCCTCAGGGTAGGCAGTTCCTTGTTTGCTGGTCGCGGCACTCAGTACATGGTATGCTTGCTTAACATCTGCTCTGGCGGTATGTGAAGTGCCGTCCGGATCAATGAGGAGAACCTCTCGGTAAGCAGCAACGACAGAACTCAATCATTGGATGTTGTGATTGGGGGAACAAGGGTGCGGTAAGACCACTATATACGGAGAGTATGAAGAGTTTATCATGAAACAATACCGCACAGACCCGCCCCCTCCCCCCCCCCCCCCCCCCGCACCACAATACCGTCTTATCTTCTCCGAACGGTGGATTGAGAAGCCTTCTGGCTGTTCCACCGAACTGAGCCATGTCTGCATGAAACAGAGAAGACAGCAGCCCCTCATTTCCCTCCGAAAATGCAATGTTGCGCTTACGTAATGTATCGTGTTTTCAAGTCATTGGCCTTTGGCTAAGAAGATGCCGGGTAGAGGATGCTTCATAGCCCGGCGATTTAGTCTGGCTTGAAGTCTTCCGAACCGACCTCTTTTCCGGCAATGGTAATGGCTGACCTTCGCTGATCGCTGAAAGGTGCCGCACCTGCATTCCCGAGAGTCAAGTCCATCTGGTCCTTCAGCAGCTCGTTAAACTGCTGAGTAATTTAGACAGTTCAACAGTACTTTTCTTAAAGGGAAATTAGGGGCTTCACATTGCAGAGACAGTGGTTCAGCAGAAATACATCCAGACATTTTGCGAGCTGTCGGCAATACGCCGCGTGTATCGCCAGTGCCATCGTGGATCTTTCGATTTATAAACAAATCTCAAAATCCCTAAAGTCTTATCAATAATGTAGACATCCCGCTCTTACTGGAGCCTAAAAAATGCATCACCTCGCACGTCATCTCTCTCCCGTTTATCCCCCTCCCGCTTTCTACCGACACCAAACACCCGACTCCGATCTCTCTCCCCATCTGAAATCTTTCACCAACCCCGATCTCTCGCCACACCAGATTCCTCGACTTCGCCGGCCTCCCTCCCCATGGTCTTTCTCTACCCTGCTCTATCTCTCGCTACCTCATCAGTCTCTGTCCTCGTTTCTTTCTCCCCAGTACCAGTATCAGTATCAGGGTGTGATACTCCCAGTATCCCAGTATCAGGGTGAAGATGGTGTGTGAACCTACGTGGTTTTTTAGTTGAAATAATGCAGGTTACTTGTTGGCAAATGCAGATTCTCTGTACCTCACTGATCATTATTACCGGGGGTGATTCTTGTAACAGTGGCATCCATCATAAAAGTTGCTCACCAACAGGACACGCCCTCTGCACGGTGTTACCACCGGGATGGAGATACAGAAGCCGGAAAGCTCAGGCTCAGCGATTCAGGAACAGACACTTCCCCTCCGCCACCTACAACTCATGTTTGTTTTCTCTAAATTTATTTATACTTTATTTCACTGTACTGCTGCAGTAAAGGTGACAAATTTCACCACATATTCCGATGATATTAAATCTGTTTCTGATTCTGATTCAGATGCAGCCGGGATGTATTAGTTTGAACTTAAATTATTTGAAAGGCTGTCAGAACCTCGTGAGGCGATGGGCTGTACTGTGCTGTAATATTCTATGTTCTGTGCTCTATCCAGTGTACCGCATCTCACTATTTAAATCCAATCCATTAATTATTTAAAGCTACGACGCCTTCCTTTTCCAGATTACTCTCAATGCGTCTGATAATACTGCAGGAGAATTTAACAACAATAGGCCGTAAATGTGACTGCCGACCGCAGGATGATGTCCATAGTTTTGCTTGGAAAGGACTCGTCAAGAACTGCGAAATGAGGAATGGTCCTCCATGTTCAGACTACGCTGACCATGGGGTATGAAGGGAAGTATCCGGACAAACAGGAACATTAGCGATCGTCAGTATGGGCCAGTGCGTAGTAGGTCATGTCTAACCAATCTCACAGAGCTTTACGAGGTAGTTACCAGGAATGGTGTGGAAGGCAAGGCAGTGGATGCCGTCTAACAGGGACTTCAGCAAGGAACTTCTCAAGGTTCCGTATGGGAGGATGCTCCCGAAGGTTCAGTCGTTTGGCTTTCACGATGAGGTTGTACATACGATTCGCCATTGGATACGTTGGGGAAGCTAGAGTGTGGTAATGGATGGTTGTCTCTCTGACTGCGGACCTGTGATGAATGGAGTGCCCCAGGGATCGAGGCTGTGTTCGTTGTTATTTGTAATCCATATCAACGATCTGTGTGTTAATGTCGTTAGCTTTGCCGATGACAACAACATTGCCGGTGTGATCGACAGCGAGGAAGACTACCGAAACATGGAACGGGATCTGGGACAGCTGGAAAAATGGGTCAGAAAATGTCAGATCGCATTTAACATACACAACTCTGGGCGGACCAGCCAGGGTTGGTCTGACACAATGAGAAATAGGGCACTGAGGAGTACGATAGAACAAACGAATCTGGGAATGCAGATCCATAATTCAATGAAAGTTGCGGCACAGTTAGACAGGGTCGTAAAAACAGCTTTTCGTACGTCGGCCTTCATAGACCAAAGTACAGGAGTTGGGATGTTATGTTGCTATGGTTTCAGACTTTTCTGGAGCCCAACTTTGAATATTGTGTGCGGCTGGGCTCAACCACCTGCAGGAAAGATGCAAATAAGATTGAAAGATTACAGAAAAAAATCTACACGGCCATTGCCGGGACTGAATATTTTGAATTAAAAGGAAAGATTACATATGTTATTCCGTGCGGGTAGAAGACTGAGGGGAGATTTGATAGAGGTATACATCATTATGAGGCGTATAGAGACTGTAAATGCAAGCGGGCTTTCTCCACTGATGTTGGGCGAGAATTCAACTGGAGATCAAGGGTGAAGGGTGAAATGTGAAATGTTTAAGGGAAACATGAGGGGAAACTTCTTCACCCAGAGAGTTGTCAGAGTGTAGACAGTGCTGCCAACGCAAGTGGTAATTGAGATTCCGATGTCAACGTTTAAGAGATGATTGGAGAAGTACACGGATGAGAGGGATATGGATGGCCACGGTCCGGGTGAGGTCGATGGGAGTAGGCAGTTTAAATAATTCCTCATTGACTGGACGGGCTGAAGACCCTGTTTCTGTGCAGTGGTTCCCTCTGGCTGTCTGACTGTATATCTGGGTTAGAGCTTTAGTGTCCCACAGCAGCGACTGTCCCTCTGTCCTTGCACACACTGAAGCATGGAGACTGAGTTAATGGATGGTTACAGCATGAGAAGATGGAAGATTTGGAAGTTGTTTATTCTGTATTCTCCAACTGTCTGCGATGGTTTTGAAGGAAGACAAGTGTGAGCCCGGATACTTGCTTTGCCTTCGCTGCCATTTTTAGTTTGTGTAGTTTTGCATGTTTCATTCATTATTGATTTCGGAGGGAGACACGGATCCCACAGCGGCCATGTGGATTCAGGGTTAAATGGATCGAAATATGAGCGTATCTACACCCGATATGATAAACCCACGATTCAGAGGTGAATTGACATTAGGATAATTTGGTGTGTACTTGAATTGGGAATTTGGAATTGGCATTTTGGAAGTCTGGTTCTCTTAATGAGCAGTAAAAGCTGCTGCTGAACACTTTGAAATACTGGTTTTAAGTTGTAGGGCTCCACTGGAAAAGATGCTTTGATGTCATTGTAACATTTGCCCTGTAATATGTAAATGAGAGGTCAGTTCAGAAAACGCCCTGGTGTAATCAATAGCTCAGCGATTTGCTTACGTCGTCAGCCCTAATTCCATTAATTATCCGGGTGCTGCTGTGTGATCAGATTAAATCGGTTATTTCCTCAGCCCTATTTCTCAGAGCACTGTAACTGCAGACTCGCAATAGATAGATAGATAGATAGATAGATAGATAGATAGATAGATAGATAGATAGATAGATAGATAGATAGATAGATAGATAGATAGATAGATAGATAGATAGATAGATAGATAGATAGATAGATAGATACTTTATTCATCCCCATGGGGAAATTCAACATATTTTTCCAATGTCCCATACACTTGTTGTAGCAAAACTAATTACATACAATACTTAACTCAGTAAAAATATGATATGCATCTAAATCACTCTCTCAAAAAGCATTAATAATAGCTTTTAAGAAGTTCTTAAGTCCTGGCGGTTGAATTGTAAAGCCTAATGGCATTGGGGAGTATTGACCTCTTCATCCTGTCTGAGGAGCATTGCATCGATAGTAACCTGTCGCTGAAACTGCTTCTCTGTCTCTGGATGGTGCTATGTAGAGGATGTTCAGGGTTTTCCATAATTGACCGTAGACTACTCAGCGCCCTTCGCTCAGCTACCGAAGTTAAACTCTCCAGTACTTTGCCCACGACAGAGCCCGCCTTCCTTACCAGCTTATTAAGACGTGAGGCGTCCCTCTTCTTAATGCTTCCTCCCCAACACGCCACCACAAAAAAGAGGGCGCTCTCCACAACTGACCTATAGAACATCTTCAGCATCTCACTACAGACATTGAATGACGCCAACCTTCTAAGGAAGTACAGTCGACTCTCTGCCTTCCTGCACAAGGCATCTGTGTGGCAGTCCAGTCTAGCTTCTCGTCTAACTGTACTCCCAGATACTTGTAGGTCTTAACCTGCTCCACACATTCTCCATTAATGATCACTGGCTCCATATGAGGCCTAGATCTCCTAAAGTCCACCACCATCTCCTTGGTCTTGGAGATATTGAGACGCAGGTAGTTTGAGTTGCACCATATCACAAAGTCCTGTATCAGTTTCCTATACTCCTCCTCCTGTCCATTCCTGACACACCCCACTATGGCCGTGTCATCAGCGAACTTCTGCACATGGCAGGACTCCGAGTTATATTGGAAGTCTGATGTTGTAAAGTGTACCAGAATTTCAACTCTCCATGCGGAACACGGATGAGCTTTGTCTTCCAGCCAGAATTCAGTCTATCTACGATATCATCTGCCTTTTCTTCGGAAGCCAATTCTGCATCAACGCAGCCATGTTTCCGTGGATCCCATGCTTCCTGGCTTTCTGAATGAGTCCACTATAGAGAACCGATCAACCGCCTGAACAAAATTAATATCTCCACATCGACTGTTCGGATTCATCTATTTGTTTTATTTTCACTTTTTCAAATAATTCAATCTGACTCATAAAGGACAACATTCCACGTTGTCTACCCGTAGCCAGACTACGTTTCTCCAAATACTCATAAATTCCTTCTTCAATAATTCCCTCCAGTAGTTTACTCACTACTCCCTGGTCTGTAATTCCAAGTAGTATCCCTATTATCTTTCCTCAACAAATGAATAACATTTTCCACCCCACAATCATCTAGTGCTACTTCAGTGGCCAGCGAAGACACAACTATCTTGTCCAAAAGCGTAGCAATACCTTCGCTCGCCTTCCAAAATTACCTGGAGTATATCCCTTCCGGTATCGGGGAATCATCTATCATAATGTATTCCAAGTTTCTATCGCATCCTCTTTCTCAGCGTCGGCATGTTCTGGCATATCTGGCTTTTGACGCTATGTTCACATTCATCAAATTATTCAGTGAGGAGCTTCAGCGCCTCCTTGGACTCCAGATACAGGTTTCCTCTTTTACCTCTGATCTGCCCCCACTCTCTAGTCATCTTTCAGTTCTTCATATCTTAGTGCATCTCTGCTCGCCTTCTAACTTTGAAGTCCATTGTTAAATTCTTTTCTGTCTACATTGCGACTCGCCATAACCGTATCTGATCCTTTCTTCCTGAACCTTAAGTATCCTCCTCTTGACAAGCTGTTCCATATTTATTGTCAGCAAGGGTTACTTTACACTATCAGCCTTTGCCTGCCTCAATGAGACAAGCTTATACTAAAACCCCATGTAATTGTTTTCTGAACAATCTCCACATATCTGTTACGCATTTCCCTGACTACATCATTTCCTTATTTAACTTCCCAAGTTCTGGCCAGGTAGCACCACACATCGCAGATCTCCAGTTAAATACATCCCATGCTCCGTGGTCATATTCCCGTGTAAGCTAAATGGAGGGGAGTTCTGCCCTATTGTTCTGACATGCTGACCCTCGGAGAGATCTGTCACTTGATCCGTTCCTTTTTCTAATATTAGATCCGATCTGGACTGTTCGCTAGACAGCCTTTCTTTTTATATTGACATGACTCCTTCCAGCACACAATTGAGAGATTATGCCAGACCTTTTATCCAGGGAAGGTACCGAAGAATATTGTGGAAGTTTCACTTACCAGTAACAATAACATTGCACATGTCCAAGATCCGCTTCCCGATCGGTTCCTCACTGTTCCCGTTGCAGATTTTGTTTTGATAATCTGGTGGGCGGTTGTACAGAATACTACAAATGGGAGCTTCAGGTTTCTGTGTTCGTCTCCCAGTCTATTAACAAACGAATGTTCCACGTTGTCCTCCCTTTCTGAAGCTGCGATACTATCCCAGGTTTGGCATCGCACTCCCTTTACACACTGTTACCCGACCCTGTCCATTTTGAAACATCTAAAACCCGGAAAGTCCTGAAGCCATCCCTGCCCTTGTAACAGCCGAGTGTCTGTGATAATTTGGAACATATTTCAACCAAAGTGACAATCAGGCCAGCAGCATTGAGCGTTTGTATTGCTACCTACCTGAACTGTATGAAGCAAGCAATCTTCCGCCAATTCTGCAATTTCCGGATGACCAGGCATATGATTGTTTGAATTTATGACATGTTTACCAAAGCGGTTCATTGTAAAGCGGCTTTATTTGAAAACTCCGCTGAATTGTAATTGGACATGAGCGTTATCGACACAGATGACCATTTAATGTCAACACATACTTCATTCCATTCATCAGCTCTTCTCTGAATTTCCTCTGTGTCAGTGTATAGATACAAGTATTGGTACACATGCTGAGAAATTGTAACATGAACCCAAGTTGTTGGAGGATGTATACCGGGGAACTCAAATATCTGTCCTGGTAAAAATAGTTTTGCACTTGCCATTTCAGAGAACGGGCTACGTAGGGCATCCAAAATAATATGAAATTAGCTGAGATAGAAAACAGCAAAATCATCGATTTTCTGCGTTTTTCCACCTCGGCATCTTTCTGATTGTCGCTGCTGTCCCGAAGCTTTCTGCGGACTCTATTTGCCACAACAATATGCCTTACGGTTAACCCGTTAAACACCAGGATTAAGCCGATTGGTATCAATGGTGTTAAAATGCTCTGCAGTAATGCGTATCCTTTCCACACGGGTGAAGTAGCGTATTCAAATGTGCCGGCACACCGCCACGGCGTGTTGTCAATGATGACGTAAGGTTCAATGGCAAAGTATAACGGGACACATTTCCCGCAGCTCACTATAACCACGGTCACGATAACGACCGTTGCTGTTCTCTCGGTGCAGTATCGCTCCCGCAGCTTTCGGCAACATATTGCGATGAAGCGATCGAAGGTAAAACTGACCGTGAACCAAACAGAACAGTCCGTCGCTAAACCGACAAATACAAGTGTCAGAGCGCATACAGGAGTGATGAGCAGGGATCTGGAATAAATGTAGATATTGTTGGTCTGTTCCACTAAAGCAACAACGATAACCACCATCAGATCCGCGGTTGCCATTCCAACCAGGTAACGGGTGATGCATTTGGAGAGTCCGCATTTTCCCCGAGAAAGGATCACAATCGCCGTTAAATTAACTGCAAGAAATTTGGAAACAAAATAAAAATACGGTCAGCTCCCTGAATGCCCCCATTCTACCGATGCTATGCAGGGTATGGTCTGTTTGGAAGAGGAAAGTGGGAATCCAGTGTGTGCGGTCTCGGTCGCTGCACTCCGGCTGGAGGACAATGACGGATGTGAGTGTCAGTGGATTGGCGACCTTCCCACAGTTTAGAGCGAGGCATCCGAGTTCCACGACTCACGGACCGGTGAGCAGTCGATCGCTCCTGTGAACAACACCGTTTCCATTATTAGAGGTGAAATAGTTGAAGGGTTTGTTTGGAGCGGTGACAAAGTGGCATCAGGGAGATATAAGCACGAGTTCTCATTTACTGACTTACAGAAGAAAAGACCTACGTGTCGAAAATAGACTGGACCGTCATTTAAATAAGCTGCCACGTTGTTATAAGATCGAAGTGTCTGCACTGATAGAAACTCGGACCTAGAAAAGCAGAGACCCGCATCACTTCAGAAAGCCTAGCGAGGTGAAATTATGAAACAATGTCAATATCGGCACGAACAATAATTAACAATAAAAGAGAACACTATGATCAAAGTATGGAAAATGGAAATAAAACCATTAGCTGACTGAATCCTCCATTCCGGAAACACGTTTCAGCCGACGGTAGCATCTGCGCTCAGTAACAGTGCGGATACCGCAGCAGAGTAACAACGGCACGATACATAAAGTAACCAGCTCCGGCATCTTACCAGGGACACCAACCGCTACAAGTGTGGGATAGAAAATGGCCGCGATGTAGTAAATCGCCGGATATCCCATATTCCGTCAGAAGCACCGTTCAGTTGTGCGGAGCGTTTCAGCTGCTCAGATGGACTGGTGATCGGTTTAGCAGACTTTTATTGAGGAGAGAGCAATTCCACTGAGGCAATTAGCGTGGCTATCACGTCAGGGACATTAGTGACAACCAACTGCACGAACACTTACGTTAAACTATTTTTACTCACTGTTCCCGTGTCATTAATTAAACTCCTCAAGGGATATTGCAGTCTATGTCCAGGTACCTTACTACAAAATATGCTGTGCTTTTTTCCAGGTTATTTTCCATTTTACCTTGCTTCAGCTATATCTGTGTTGCTTTTAAAGTAGGTATTCATCTTGAAGTCATTTATTTTTGCATCATTTGCCGGAGCACATTTGCTTCTGAAATTGAGGGAAGGAGTTTGTTCTGGCGGGTGAAATTGAGAACACTTCTTTATTAAAGGGGAGCATTCGTTCATTCTTTTCTTTCGTTCGTTCCAGTCATTCCGGGCGGTGTGAGTGATGGAAATCAGAGTGACTTCTGACATGTGTCACAATAAAACACACTGTACTCATGTTCCTCGAAACAATTTAAAAGATCCACTGCGATATTCCAGAGACCTGTGATCAAAAAGGGAACATGCCCCCGGGAGATTAGCGAGGGCTGTGGACAGTTTGAAGAACAATGTTTTCCAGCGCACACATGGGCCGTTTGGCAAGAACCTGACCTCTGCCAGTGAATGACCTGATCACCTCATACCAGTGACGTGCGATGCAGTCTATTTAACTTTAAAGATATTCGCAAACTTGGGACAATTCCACCACAATTTCTCCATCCATTCTCTGTCAGAACAAAAGCAGCAAGTAAAATCTGTGAACAATCCGCAGGTTCCTGATTTACTGTCAGGTATATTGTCTTTCGAGCGTCACTATGAGTATGTGCAGAACAGCGGATGTGTTCAACCTCACCTGTCAATCACACTTCCTCCTGCTCCTGCAGCTTACTTACCGCTTGTGGTTCTCGTACCGATTAGCAGCCCTCGACCTATTGGAGAAAGTCTTACCAGTTTGTTTACATTGTGGAACTCGTACTAACGTGCGGCCCTCGGTAGATTCGAGAAAATATCACCTCTGCCTTCAAATTCATCCTTCCAAAGTTAATCACTCCGTAACGTTCCGGGTTGAACTCCATCTGTAACTTCTCAGCGCTGCTCTGCGTCCTGTCACTGTCCTGTTGTAAACTCTGATTACCTTCTATACTATCCATACTTCCATCAATCTCCACATCAATGCAAATAAGCGACCCCTCTACCTCCTCATCCAAACCGTTCATAAAAATACAAAAATCCGGGGGTCTCCGATCAGATCTCTGCAGGACGCCAGTGGTCACCGACATCCGGAGTGAAAACGCTCCATCCACAACTATCCTCTGCTTCTGTGGGCGTCATTTCTGAATCCACCAACCAACTTTCCCTGGATACCAAACCTTCTGACATCATGAATGTTCCTACCATGGCTAGGGTTAGGGTCAGGGTTAGGGTTATTAAAATGCATTTACACCAGATCCATTAACCCCCACTTTATTTGCAGAAGACCACGTAATAAACACGTTCTCCCATCTGTTTCTCTCTTCCATTTTCCCCGCTTTGACTCGGCCGAGTGCAAACATGTGAACAATTCTTCTCCTGCGGGTACAAACTGGAAGTGGTTGCCCAGCTCACTGAGTGGACAACTGCTCTTCATCCGCATTACCGTCAATTGCCTGAAACGTGAATCTAAGAGTAGGATCTCATCTCGGTCCAGAGCATCCCTTTGACAACATGCTTTCTGGAACTGACCTACTAGATGACATTGACTATCTCCAAGGGGTTTGAATTGGTTAATATGATACGAGTCCAACTTGTTTGGAACAGTCTGACTTCTATATACTGATGAACTGGCTTTGTCAGCGATATCATATGTCCCTACAAATCGCGAAGCTGTAAAGGGGCTTGGCTGATGGAAAGACATTATAACCTTCTGTCCGATTTCCAACTCCCGCAGTTCTGTTCGTACCTTAAAATAAGCTTTGCTCTGCTGTTTCTTCCGTCTCCTCTTATGGGCGACGACATAATAGGCCTACTTAATAGAGTCAGTTAATTGCTGGTAGTATGTCCTTTCCAATGCCACCAAACTCGGTTGATGATAAATCCAGCCCAAACAAGGATTCTAAATCTTTTATTTTCGCATTGACTTTAAAGTCCCAGTTATCCATTCAGCAATTACACTGTATTGTGGTCGATAAGGGATACCAACTTGTGCTTTTCCCCAAACAGTTTCATTACATTTTGCATCGCCTGTGCGGTGTATCGGGGACCATGATCCGATTCTGGAATCCTCGGCAATGCACGACGGGTAAAAACTCTCTCCAAACAAAATCCTGGCTGCAACGTCAGCGGTTTTCATTATCTAGTTCGGAAAGCCTCTATCCACGTGGTGATCGCATCCACTATCTCGGGGATACAGTTCAGTCTTCCAGGGTATGGAGGTGAAAATCAAACAAAACAAACCTGCAAGTTAACACATGGTCTCTCTATGGGGCGTAACCTGAAACTGCTTTTCTAGCCGAATTATCTGTGTTATCACTGTTCACAAATCAAACAATTCTTACAATAATGTTGTACACCTCCTCGCAGTTTTGGCCACCAACACAGATTTTTCAACTGTTCCATAGCTCTGTCTGATCCTCGATGCACACAAGTGTCATGGTGACAATACATCATCTGGTTTCCTTCACAATCCCGCTCCTCAAATTTACCACTATCAAGTATAATCCAAATCCGTGCCTGTATCCATCGATATTTCCCATAATCTTCAGAATCCTCTCCTGTGTGTACCTTTGCTAACTCCTGATCCTGTTGCTGTGTCATGACTAAGTCTATATGAGAAGAGTATATGTACACTATGTGTACAGGCTGGTTTTTCTGTCATTCCTACCTCTATATCTGGATTCCATTTCACCACCCAAGTTGATTCCAGTTATGACTAGCTCACCAGCCCTCCTGTTCCTTTCTGGGGATGTCTTTAAGTGAACCTCCACCTTTTTAATACATCAGTGTTTTCTCTTGCCTTCTCAAATATTTACTTCATCAAGGGAGGTGATGGCAAATGTTCGCCTTCTATTCGGATATAACCTCTAGATTCCCATAACGGTAAATATTCAGTCAAAGCACATGAGCATCCAGTGAATGAAGGGAGATGGGTCATGTACAATAATCAGAATTTAGTCTCATTCGGTACCTTGTTCAGCGCAGCAGTAGTGAGTCACAGGGCTTGTTCCTGCTCTCTGCTGTTCCATGATCCCAACATGTCCAGGTGATGTGTTCACATTTTAATGTGAATCTATTCGCCATCCGCTGTCCATTCACCTACTTTCATCTCGTTCTTCTGCACTGACGGGGGTAACATAGGACCCGGTGTCTTACATCACCAGAACAAGCTCTCCCGCCTGTCATGTCCCTAACGAGCGGAACATCCCCGGCTGTGCAGTGACGTACCAGTGACTGCAATTTCCCAGAGTCCATCAGTCAACCGCCTGCTGCAATGTGAACCTTTGGATGATTCCAGATGTCAAACTGGAGCTTCCCTCGAATTCCTGCTCCCAAACTCTCAGTGCTGCACCGAACAACGTAGTTCCAATTTTTCAAATCAAAATGCATGGCATATTACAGAGGAGTCCGAAACTGTCATCAGAAAATCAAAAAGATTCTTATATTGTTTATGAGTGGGATATAACTCGATTAGATTCACGCTTTGGTTCACATTGAGGAATATGTGACAGATTCAGCAAACGCAAGGGTGCCGAGATACACGGTGAAGGCAGCAATTTAGAATTGCTTAGGGAAATGTATTCATATAAATAATGCTGGTACATGAAACAAGCTGACTTGGTGGGTTTTATTTCGACCAAATTATGAAATTAATTATGCACTTATTTTTATTTAAAATAATTAATATATTTGTTTTGTTTATTTTCATTCAACGTTTCAGAAGTTGTGTTGCCGAACCACAGAGGTTTACGGATCAGATGCTGCTAACTTGGCGCTGCGTGGTTTAGCAGCGAATAGCATGCAGAATTATGCCGGACCGAACGGTCTGTTTGCCATCTGACCCTATGACGCTGAATGTGCTGCTCAACACAACCGTCATTATTCATCAGTTCACAGTCCCTCTCACAATTTTAACATCATCCAACTGCAGAAGACTCTTGTTCTAAGAATAGCTCAGTGAATACAGATTCTATTTTAAGAGTATTCACTAGATTGGTGGAACAGCGGGAAAGAAGGAGAAAAAAAAACCACCGGCTCACACTGAGTCAGATATTCACAGGTACGGGACTGAGACAACACCCGTAACGCTGGAGTAGACAGATACAGAACGAAACCGACACTTACACGATAGTGAAGACTGACAGATACAGAATGAAACCCACACTCTCACATCGTAACAGAGACTGACAGATACAGAATGAAACCCTCACTCTCACACTGTAGCAGAGTCCGACAGATACAGAATAAAACCCACACTCTCACACTGTAGCAGAGACTGACAGATACACAATGAAACCCACACTCTCACACTGTAACAGAGTCTGACAGATACAGAAAGAAACCCACACTCTCACACTGTAACAGAGACTGACAGATACAGAATGAAACCCACACTCTCACACTGTAACAGAGAGTGACAGATACAGAATGAAACCCACACTCCCACACTGTAACAGAGACTGACAGATACAGAATGAAACCCGCACTCCCACACTGTAGAACAGTCTGACAGATACAGAATGAAACCCACACTCTCACACTGTAACAGAGACGGGCAGATACAGAATGAAACCCACACTCTCACACTGTAACAGAGACTGATAGATACAGAATGAACCCCACACTCTCACACTGTAGCAGAGACTGACAGATACAGAATGAAACCCACACTCTCACACTGTAGCAGAGACTGACAGATACAGAATGAAACCCACACTCTCACACTGTAGCAGAGAATGACAGATACTGAATGAAACCTACACTCTCAGACTGTAACAAGACTGGCCTGTACAGAATAAAATTCACACACTCACTGAGAACCAGACAGTGACAGAACCCCACACTCCCAGTATGTAGCAGGGACTGATATCCACAAAATGTATCCGCCCCCCACTCTCACATTGCACCCGAGACCGGAGGGTACAGAATGAAGCACCCTTTTCACTTTATACCGTCGACTAGCAGGGGAAAATGAAACACACATCCTCATATTATCCATCTAAATGTCTCCACTTTGTTGATTGTCTCTTGCACTGCTGTCGTACTATCTCACTAATTCTGCATCTTATGTGAACAACATATCAACCATCTCTTCATTTTCAGCTTGAGACCTACTGAATCATGAATCCTTTCCTCTCTGGCAGCCTGGGCTATTGCTCTCTGCTCTCCCAGTTTACTGTTTGTGTGTCATTCTGCAATGAGTATCCTTAGTTTCTACAACATTGTCCTGCGGCTGTTTCAATGTCGCTTCTGTTTCTTTTATCTCCTGATCGTCATGCTGACTCAACGCGTTCGGTGTGGGAAGGGAAAGTCATGGGCAGGGAGATCGGCAAAGGATTTCATAGATGCAAGGGCGTTTATTTGCATGTGTGTTAGGGGTGGGTGGAGAGAGAGGGAGGGTGTCTGCATTTAGGTTTGTGTGTGTGTGAAAGAGGGAACGTTCTGGGTTTATGTTTCTGTGCTTGTGTATATGTGTATGTGAGAGGGATAGTATCTGTGCGTGTGTGAATGTGTGCGCGTGAGATAGAGAGTGAGAGAGAGATTCAGACAGACAGAGAGATAGAGAGAGCTAATTATGGTTTCTAGCATGGTTTTATGCGATGGTGTGACCTTATTTGGTGGAGCTGCATTTATTTCTTCAAGGGCATTGCGGAGGTAATGCCAAGGTCACGGGTATTGTTATGTTAAACCATGACATGAAATTGGAATGGAATCTATACACGGCAGAAGGAATTTTGTTAACTCATGTCGGTATTCACACCAGAGACAAACGTGTTGATGGTTGTGTTCGTAACCCACGGGACAGTGAATGACAGTCTTATCAGCCCATTATATTCCTACACCACAGTATTTCAGCATCAAACTGTTCCTCAGGTGGATTAACAGCGGCTTTTCCGTCACTTTACCCTTCCAAATCCACAGCACGAGTAAGAAATTTTATACATATAAATTACAACATGAACACACACACACACACACACACAGACACACACACACACACACACACACACACACACACACACACACACACACACACACATTTTTTCTTCGGCTGCCCATCAATTTTCTTTTTTTTAATACTTTATTTACAATTTTCAGTTTTACAAAGACAAAGCGTATTGAAGACGTACAAAACAATACGAAGGAAATGCAGCTCCGGGTGGAGCACAGATAAAACAAATCAAAAAAAAGAACAAAAAGGCTGACAGACAATTTACAACATATATGTCAAACTCAAGGTCCGCGGGCCAAATCCGGCCCGCGGTGGAATTATCTTTGGCCCGCGAGATAATATCTAATTACTATTAAAGCTGGCCCCAGTAATCGAAGCGCCTATGGCGTATGATATGGCTAATGCTGAGTTTATTCAGGTACCAGGTTTTCAGGGTTTTTAGTGTTTATTCGGCAGTCTTGCTCGGCAGTCTTCTTCATAAGAAACGGAATTTGTAAAGTGAAACACTTTGTAGTTATAGCAGAGACTGAAACACATGAGAGCAGTCTGAAAAAACGGAGGCAACGAAAGCTGCGTTCGCACGCGTCCGACTGATCCGGCCCGCATTAAGCTGCATTTTGCTCAATCCGCCCCGTGACCTAAAATGACTTTGACACCCCTGATTTACAAGATTACATACGTATATTTAAAAAAAAAGTTGAAGCAATAGTGGTATCACGGAATAAGGGAATCCGGTTAGGCACCACACCCACTCATGAGGCTAGACAGGTCAAGGTCCAATTTATGTGAAGTAATATGGCACTGAGCCAGGAAAGGTCCCCTTATTCTCTCAAATATATTTCGTGTATTGGGGTTGTGCAGATGCACAAGTTCAACCTTCCAAATTCACATTTTTTCGCTGTCTCCAAATTAGACACTACTTTAAGGAAAAGTGCCCACACTTCGAGCCTATTTCCACCACACATTCCTTTCTCGAAAACCTCTTGCTCCCTCCAGACTCCAAACAGTTAATAACAAAATTTGTGAATTGTTTTACTCCTTTGCTTTCTACAGATTTTATTAGGGAAGCCTGGGCTCGGTACTTGAACTCAGAGATATCAGCGGAACTTTGGGAGGAGGCACTGTCCCGGGTTCACGGTTGTTCTATTAACGCTGCAGCTTAATCCAGTACAAGGTGATGCATAGATTGCATTATTCAAAAACAAAACTGAATCGCATCTTCCCATCTGTGTCTCCTGATTGTGACAAGTGCAGCTCTGCCGAGGGCTCACGAGCACATCTTTTCTGGTTTTGCCCTACATTATACAACTTTTGCACTGCAATGTTTGAGTGGCTCTCAAAAGCCTCTTGTAGAGACATTCAGCCGAATCACGACCTCGCCGTCTCTGGATGCTCTGCACTGACTCTTGAGTTGCCGCACGACATGCGGATTGCTCTGCATCTAGGAATGGTGGTGACTAAGAAACTTATTCTTCTGACCTGGAAGTCTACTACTCCACCTACCTTTGCACACTGGCTCAAGGAGATGTTGTCTAATATACAAATGGAAAGACTGCGTCTGCACAAACTCAATACACAGAATATATTTGAGAAAATATGGGGACCTTTCTTGGCTCAGTGTAATATTACCTCACATACATAGGGACTTTGACCTATCTAGTCTCATGAGTGGGTGTGGTGCCTAACCGGATTCCTTTACTCATTTTATTTTACATTGCTTCCGTGATACCACTATTGTGTCAACATTTTTTGAAAGTCAAATTATGTAATTTTGTAAATTGTCTGGCAGCCTTTTTGTTTTTTGTTTTTGATTTGTTTTGTCTGTGCTCCGCCTGGAGCTGCATCATCTTGGTATTGCTTTGTGTTTCTTCAATATGTTTTGTCATTGTAAAACTGAAAATTATAAATAAAGTGTTTTTTAAAAAAACAGCAGCATTGCTCGATATTCAATGTGTTCTATACTTATTTTGTTTGTCTGGCGCAACCCTCGTTCGTTCCTAGCGCTAACATTTGGGATTATGTGTGTGGTTCTAGTCTACTCTATGTGATGCATTCGAGAGGTTACCTGGTGTTTCAGCCTCCTTAACGAAATGAACAAAGTTGCAGAGGACAATGGATGAGGTTGGTACAGATCCTCGGGGAAGAGTGAGGGACATGAAGATCTGAAAATAGAGAGTTGTGTCCATCCACCAAGGGAGAATTTGGAGCGCAACAGTTAATCAATGGACAACAGCTCGACCTCCTGCTTGACAGCAGAAGAGATGCTCGCTTGCCACGTGGACCCTCAGTGCCGAATAGTTTTCAACATGAGTGTCAGGGGAGAATCATGCACCTCCTCCAGCTTCTCCCTGAACTCAGTCTGACAGACGAGGTAAAGAGCTCAGATGTTGCAGCATGTAGCACAGTTCATGGAAAATGAAGGTACCTGCAAACAATGTGGGACGACCGCTGCATGAACCACCCTGTTTCAGAGAGCCATCGCCCCATACAAGGCCCATGACAGGATGAAATTTCCCGAGGCGACCAGCAGTAAAATGAGGGATTACCTGGGGCTCCGCATCTCCGGGTCTCTGAACTCTGATCATTGTGGGGATCTCGGATGTCTCCGCGGACTCTACTGGCGACTAAGTTATTCGTGATAGTAAAGGCATTAAGCAGGTTAAACAGCGAGAAATGGGATAACAGTTCAAAAGACGTAAAGAAAGGCATCGATTACTGTCCAGAATAGTGAACCCAGTAATTCCTACCTTTGCATGCAAGGCCACACTGTGTTATACATATATCTTGGACCATGAAGAACCGGAACACGTTATTTAAAGCACTCAGTGAAGCCACACAGTTCAGAACCACAGTCGCCGCTCTCCCAGTGCAATACTTCACGTTTGGATCCTGAAACCAAATGGTCACAAATCGATCAGAGGTGAAAGCGACGGTGAAGCAAACAGAATAACCTGTGGCGGCCTGCAGTAAAAGGACGTGTATTCTGCACAGAGAAGCCTTCGGAATTTCCAGCAATATAACGCTGAAGAAAATGACCGCTCGGCCTGTCACTGACATGGCCGACTGATGACGGGTGACAGTTTTAGAGATTGTAGTCTTACCCCGCGATAGAAAGGGAATCGTCAGCAGTTCACCGTGAAAAGCACAATTACAGAAATTATACATAAAACTGAGAGCATGTATGTGCCAACGTTTGTTTAATCGTACCCAATATATCAGCTTCAATCATCATCTTCGGCAGCGCTTTCTCTCCACCTACCTCTCCTTGTATGGAAATACTATAACCACACACCCGCTATATTTTCCCCCTCGTATTAGTAATTTCATCAGGGGAACAAAAGGCACAAGCGGTTGAGTCTATCTATGCCTCGTACAATCGTGCATAACTCCATAATGTCACCTCTCATCCTGCAAAGAGATAAACCCAGGCTCTCTCCAGAGCTTTCCAAACCAGAACGAATCCATTTTTGCTTCGCAGCAGCAACGTATCTACCCAGATCAACAGCTCTTTTTTCCCACCATTGCATCATTGAATAATCAATCTCAAGAGTTTAAACTTATCCATACAGAGATATGAAAAGTATTCGCCCCCTTGGAAGTTTCAATGTTTTATTGTTGTACAGCACCACATCGCAATGGATTTAATTTGGACTTTTTAACACTGATGAACAGGAAAAGTCTCGTCATGTCAAAGTGCAAACAGATCTCTACAACGTGATCTAAATTAATTACAAATATAAAACACAAAATAATTGTTTGCGTGAGTATTCGCTCCCGTTAAAACGGCACACCGCATCATGACTGCTGCAGCCAGTTAGTTTCAGAACTGAAATAATTAGTTTACTGGCGATCGCCTCTGTGCAAGAACGGGACTATTGAAGGAAGACCGCGAGGGACTTCTGACAACTCTGGACGACATACAAGCTTCAATGGCTGAGATGGCAGAGGGTACGCATACAACAACCGTTGACTGGGTGGTTCACCAGTCGCAGCTTTATGGGAGATTGGCAAAGAGAAAGACACTGTTGAAAAGAAAAATCACCTGAAATCTCGGCCATAGCTGCCACAAGACATGTAGGACACTAACGTCTGGGATCAGACAGACTCAGGTATGGAGAGAGGAGCTCAGGGGTAAGAGGGAGAAGAGGGAGACTCCAGTGCGCAAGTGATAAGAGAAGGGCTGGGAGAAGCGACATTGGGGCGGAAAGACACTGGGGAACGAGAGCGTGACTGGGGTAGGAGAAAGAGAGTGTGGTAGGGAGAGACTGGGGTGAAAGAGGGGTAGTGCGGTTCCCAAAGAGAGGGAGAGAGGGTAAGAGAGACTGGGAGAGAGGAAGACAGGAGCAGAGACGGGGAAAATAACAGGTTAGGGATCACAGGAGAGTTAGTGACACTGGAGGGAGAGGGAGACACGGGGAGATAGAAAGAGTGAGAGAGACTGGGGGAGAGACTGGAGAATGAAAGAGACAGGAGGTGAAACAGGCACTGAGGTAAGATAGGGACTGAGGCGTAAGAGGCAGATTGTGGAAAGAGAAACTGGGCTGGGAAAAGCGGGGAGAGAGTACACCGCTGCTATACCGCTAGTAGTGTCTTCTACAGTGAAGATAGATGCAAAACACTTATTCAATTCGCTCGCCTCTTTCCTGTCCTGCTATTGCTACTTCTCCAGCATCGTTATCAAGCGGTCTGATGTCCAATATCGCGTCTCGTTTATCTTTCATATAGCTGAAGAAACTTCTGGTATCCCCTTCAAATTGTGGGCAAGCTTACTGTCGTATTCCATCATTTCGAAGTCATCGTACCTTAATTACTTCGTTAGTTGCCTTCTACTTTCAACGAGATTACCATTACTTTATCACTTTTCTTCTATAAGTTTCTTCTGAGTTTTATGTTGGCTTTGACTTTTCATAATAGCCATGGTTGTGTCATATTACCTTTAGAATACTTCTTCCCTTTTTTGATGTACATATCATTCGCGTTCCCAAATGCTTCCAGAAAACCCAGCCATTGCTGCTGTGCAGTCATCCCTGCCAATGTTCTTTTCCAAGCAATATTGACCAGCTCCTCTCTCAAGACTCTGTAATTCAAATTACTCCACTGATATATCTGCCTTCAGTTTCCCTTTGTTAAATTCCAATTTGAATTGAATCACCTCATCTGGGGGACGCGAGGGAGAGATAGAAGTGGAGAAAGCCAGAGGAGAGAAACGTGGCGGAGAGAGACGAACAGAAAGTGAGATTAACGTGGGACAGAGCAACGGGAAAGTAACAAACGAATAGACAGGGAGCAGCAGTGAGAGAGAACCGGCGAGAAAATAAGACGGGATTGCGGAGAGAGGCAGGGTGAAAGAGAAACGATTGATGAAGTGACGTGGTGGCGGGAGACAGGAGAAACAGATAGTGGGGAGGGGTAGACGAAGGAGATAGACTGAGGGTACAAATAAACTCGGGAGTAGAGACTGGTGGAAAGAGACTGGGGTATGGAGAGAGACGGGGAGAGAGCCTGGGATATGGAGAGGAAAACTGAGGGGGAGGAAGAAGACTGCTGTGCGGGTGATAAGAATAAGGCTGGGAGACGCGACAGTGGGGCAAAGTGAGTAACTGGGGAATGTGAGCGTGACTGGGTAAGGAGAAAGAGAGTGTGGCAGAGCGATACTAGGGTGAAAGACGGGGTAGTGAGGATCCCAGCAGACAGAGAGAGAGAGAGACTGGGTGAGCGATGTTGGAGTGAAAGACGTTTAGTGAGGGTCCCAGTAGACAGACTCGGAGAGAGAAAGACAGGAGGAGAGAGAGAGAGACGTAGAGTAGGACTGGGTAGAGAGCGCTAGGGGATTTAGTGACACTGGAGGGAGAGGGAGGCACGCGGAGGGAGACATGGTCAGAGAGACTAAGGGAGAGAGTGGACGATTAGAGAGAGAGTGAAACGTATTGAGTTGAGAGAGGGACTGAAGGGTAAGAGACAGATTGTGGAAAGATAGACTGGACTAGGGATAATGACATTGGACGAAATAGACAGGGAAGGAGATGGGGAGGGAGCGCGACGGGCGAGAAGGCGAGGGGAGAGGGCGAGGGCCAGAGAAGACGGATTCGAGACAAAGATTGGGGGAGAGGCATGCCATGGAGCCATACTGGGGGAGAAAGAGACCAAGGAGAGAGCGAGAGAGTGGCCGGGAAGGAAGGCCGGGGGAGGGAGAGAGAGAGACTAGGTAAAAGCGAGAGGAAGATTTTGGGATAGAAAGACAGGGTAGAGGAAGAATCTGGGAGAGAGAGACGTGAGGGGAGAGTGGAGAAGAGAAACGGGAGAGAGGCCGGTGAGGTACAAGAAAGCAATGGGGAGAATGTGATCGGGAGAGAAGGACCTGGGATGGACAGAGAGGACGGGGTGATGAGAGATTTCTGAAGGGTAGCGAGGTCGGGGAGGCTAAGAGAGAGCGGGGGAGAGACCGGTGGGTGGTGTAGAGAGACTGGAATGGTATAGAGAGGATGAGAGAGAGATGGGAAAGAGACACAGTGAAGAAAGACAGGGCTCAATGTACGGCGAGATGGCGGAGAAAGAGCCTCGGGGAAGTGCGAGATGAGGCTGTACGGAGAGACTGGGATGAGAAAGAGCAGAAGGGGGACAAACCGCAAGACAATGAATAATCCAAGGAAAAATGAGTGCATTTTCATTGTCGCTTGTGCACTGGTGGAAGGGGCTGAAAAGAATGAAACATGACTGCAATTTGCTTATTAAAACAGAAAACGGGGAGAAAGAAAAAAAGAACTGAAGTCAGAAATAAATCCTGTTACACCACATCCAAATAAATGTGATTACTATCATCGCGGTAGTCCGACCGTGGATCCTGGCCGAAGCTCGGGCTATGGGACAAATTTGTGAAATTTATAACCCCCTGGCTGGATATGTTCACGTGTTATTGAAAGTGGTGTGCGGAACCCACGTGACCTGCAGTGCATGGAAAGTCCCCAGAGGAATAGAGGGAGATACGATAATGACGGAGATAACGTTATCAATGGAAAGTGGTTAAAGGGGACCCTGTAAGGTACCACGTTAGCATAATTATTTTCGAGAGGTTACCAGGTGAAGGCAAAAATCAGGAGGAAACATAACTGACTGTATTTCCCGATTCTGACTGCATTAATGATGACTCTTGGCAGCGTGGAGGATCAGAGGGGCCTTGGGGCCGAGTCAATAGGACACTCAAAGCTGCTGCGCAGGTTGACTCTGTGGTTAAGAAGGCGTACGGTGCATTGGCCTTCATCAACCCTGGGATTGAGTTTAGGAGCCGAGAGGTAATGTTGCAGCTGGTCAGACCCCGCTTGGAGTAATTTGCTAAATTCTGGTCGCCTCACTACAGGACGGATGTGGAAACCATAGAATGGATGTAGAGGGGATATACAAGGATGTTGCCTGGATTAGGGAGTATGCCTTATGAGAATAGGTTGAGTGAACTCGGCCTTTTCTCTTTGGAGCGACGGAGGATGAGAGGTGACCTGATAGAGGAGTACAAGATGATGAGAAGCATTGATCGTGTGGATAGTCAGAGATTTTTCCCCACAGCTGAAATGGCTAGCTCGAGAGGGCACAGTTTTAAGGTGCTTGGAAGTAGGTACAGAGGAGATGTCAGGGATAAGTTTTTTAGGCAGAAAGTGGTGAGTGCGTGGAATGGACTGCCGCCAACGGTGGTGAAAGCGGATATGATAGGGTCGTTTAAGAGACTTTCGGATAGGTGCATTGATCTTAGAGGAATAGAGGGCTATGTGTAACACTAGGTAATTTCTATGTTATGGAGATGTTCAGCACAACTTTGCGGGCCGAAGGGCCTGCATTGTGTTGTAGATTTTCTATGTTACTATGTATTCGCTGATAGATGGGAATTTTCTGCTGATATAGTCTTGCAGGACAACTCTGCGCTACCGTATTGATGGTACGGTCACTCTTAAACAGCCTAGCGACGCGTATTTTACTAATAGCCCACGACAGTTTATTCCGACATCCTGACCTCCGATGCATTTCCATCGCACCATCCGATACACTGAAACATCAGCAGAAGCTCCTTTCCGTGCGTAACAGAGCAGAGATTCTTTCTTTAACCGGACGCATCTATTACGGTTCAGTAGTGGCAAAAGTGTTTTTGAGTGAACAACAGAATCAACGAGTTAAGTTGCCAAACTCAACCCCTCATGTCACTATAGTCAGAAAAGACTGCAACTTCTCAACTACTCGGACCCGTGCTTCAGACTTTACAGGAGTTAAACCGCACACAGTGTATAACTCTGCCTAATACTAACGCTACTCGACAACTTCATTCCGCTCAGGCTGGATGTATAATATTTCCTTCTTCATCGTTAAAACAAAGTTTGTCATCTTTGCTCCCCCCTGCTTTGCCGGACTATGTCGTACACGCGTGGCTTTCGCAGGCACCTCCCTCTCGGTGGGCGATACACAAACATCACGAGGGACTTGTACATTCCGTCCCACCACACGAAGACCGATGCTATTCTACCCTCTGTACGGCAATATGATTTGTCACTGGAGAAAATGGAAGGCATGAATCCTGTCATAAAAACACTTTTCGATCAGCAAGGGCCTGTACCAACCTGCAGTCCCTGTAATTCCCTTATTTCACCAGTTCCGAAACCAGGTCGTGATAATGAGTGACTTTTGTTTGCAATACTTAAGGGTGATTAGCAAGACAGTATGTCAAGGGTTTACTAATGGCAATTTATCAGAACGACACGGGGCTGCAGCCAACCCACTGCATAGTGCTCTGCACAGTTACCAGCCTTTGTAAAAGGCATGCCTGGGTGTCTAAAATCTGTCACCGACACTACAATTAAAAAATATAGAACATAGAAACCTACAGCCCATTACAGGCCCTTCGGCCAACAATGTTGTGCCCACCATGAAACCCACTCTAGAAACTGCCTTGGATTTCCCTGTTGCATAGACCTCTACTTTTCAAAGTTCCATGTACCTGTCCGTGAGGCTCTGAAACACCCTATTGTATTCGCTTCCATCACCGCCGCCGGCAGTGTATTCCACGCACCCAACACTCTCTGTGTGAAAACTGGACTCTGACATTCCCTCGGTACCTATTCCCAAGCACCTTCAAAGTATACCCCGCGTTTTAGCCAGTTTGTCCCTGGGAAAGAAGCCTCTGGTTATCCACGCGATCAATGCCACTCATCACCTTATACATATAATTATGGTAGAAACGTCCGATCCTATTAAATGGGATTTCCCTGATGAAGTGTGTCGGCCCGGAACATTGACTGTTTACTCTTTTGCACAGATTCTGCCCGGCTTGCTGAGCTCCTTAGGATTGTGTGGGTATTACTTTGATTTCCAGCTTCTGCAGATGTTCTCCAGTTTGCGATTAGACTGGGACAACAGTCAACAACATAAGAAGCTGCGCTGCAGACACGAGACAAAATTAACCTCAGTTCATTACCAAGTCCGGAATGCGATGGCCTTGTCATTTAATCTTGCCAGGCATTTATGTTGTAGTCTTTAAGCCACTCAATCTAATTGGGAGTTAAATTGGCCAAGACTAGAATGACGTCGCTTGGAATTCACGCTGCTTTTGTGTTCACGGTGGCCGGAGATGGGACAGCATCCTTACATATCAGTGGAAACATTATTTATGATAAAGCGTTGAGTTGGTAATAACTGACGCGAGGCGCATAAACCTATTCTGCGCTCGGAAAGATATCTGTCGTGTCGACTCTTACTTCCGTCAACCCCGACGAGGAGAATCACCAGTGTTGTATAACGCTGATCGGTGGCAGGACAGACATCAGTGAGACGGAACAGGAAATGCAACAGAGTGAGTCATGTTCGGTCAGAAAGCGGTACAACATCATTTAAAGTAATTTTAATTCGGATTTCCAGTATCATTCTTTTATTTTTCATACATCGATAAAACTTACAGGTACAGCTTAGTTAGTTCGAGCGAGAAAGAATAAACAAATAACTTTTTCCCGTGGCTCTGGAGGTTGATGAAATTTCAGCGTACATTGATGATCAATATAAATATATGTTCGTGTAATGAGAATACTTTGCTCAGTACGCGAACGGACAGAAGTTGTGGTCAGAGAGAAAGAGAACAGAGGGAAGCAGAGGGAAAGAAACAGACTGTGACGGGGCCTCGGGATGTGAACAGAGATAAAGCCGGAGAGATGCGGGGACAACGAGGGAGCAGGTCGGAGATGGAGATGGAGTTGAAAAAGAAGGAAAAGAACGCACACACGCCATGTTCCAGCCCGATCATATCTCCCTCACGGTGAAACTCACTCGCAGAGGCAATTTCGAGTTCGCTCCCCGTTGTGTGTTCCGCTTTGAGCCTCCCTGATCCTGGCCCATGACCGGGTAGAAAGGATGCGATCGGCGGAACCAAGTAGGAAAGACCGCAGTATTATGTGAAGTGTTGTGTGAACTAAGGAAGTCCGGATCTGGATCGTAGCCACACCCCAGGTGTTCTCCGATTAGTAAATAAAGCCAGTAGATATAAATAAGACTTGAAGAGACGAATGTAACGAAATTTCGTTCACGCTTCTGCCTGCGACTGACCGTCTTTCCTTTGCAGGACCAGGTAAGTTAATTGAGGGCAGATGGGAAGTAGTAAAGTTGATCAGGAATGCGGGGGAGAGAGTTTCCTGTACAGATAAAGATGAAAAACAGGTAAATAGATTGAAGGAAGATGGCAAGTAATGATAGTCATGTTGATGAGTGAAATGCGGGGAGTGGGAGAGAGTGTTATCTGTAATGGTAAAGAAGCAAACGAGAAAAAAAGAACCAGAAGGTTGAACGAGTAAAGGAATCCCGGGGAGAGCCGCTGGTGCCGCCAATCTCCCTGCTGATGAGGTCTGGTTCAAAAGTGGATATACTAGAAATGTGATTCCTTTTACTAGTGGCTTGTATGGTTGGACAGAAAGACGGTGGCTCTATGGGAGTCTTCTGAGTCATAGACAATTAAATACACCCTGGGTCGAGTGTGTTGGTGTGCGTGTGTGTGGTTAAATGATCATAAACTTGACTGAACCTGAATAAGTGCTGGAGGTAGCTAAGCGAAATCAGCCTCGCAATAAATAAAAATAGACTGACTGACACAACCATGTCCAAACAAAAGAAAGGGGAGGCATCTCAGTGCTTATATCCTCACTTAGACAGCCTGAGCCCAGGCCGGAATGAGGACTGGACAAAGTTTTAATGCTAGCAGAAGCTATAGGACAGAATCAAACACACGACCCCGCCTGATAACGTTCAGTTAACCTAAACAGAGGGGCGGGGTGGGGGGGGGGGGGAACAACCCGCAAGATAAAGAAATATCGAAGGAAATATGAGCCCACTTTTAGGGTCACTTCTGCACCGGTCGAGGGGACTGAAAAATGGGACATGACTATAATTTGCGTATTAGAACAGGGACCGGGGGGGAAATAAAAAGAAGCGAATTCAGAAGTCGATCCTGTTACACAATATCCAAAAAAATTATGATTGGCACCTCCGCTGTAATCCGGCCGAAGTTCGGGCCGTGGGACAACTTTGTGAAATTTATAACCCCTCGGCTGGATATGTTCACATGTTATTGAAAGTGGTGTGCGGAGCCCACGTGACCTGCAGTGCAAGGAACGCCCCCAGAGGAATAGAATGAGAAACGATAATGACGGAGACAACGTTATCAATGGAAAGCGATTAAAGGGGACTCTGTAAGGCATCACATCAGCATAGTTATTTTAGACAGGTTGCCAGGTGCAGGCAAAAATCAGGAGGAAACATAACCGACTGTATTTCTCGTTTCTGACTGCATTAATGATAAGACTCTTGGCATTGTGAAGGATCCGAGGGGCCTTGGGGCCGAGTCGATAGGACCCTCAAAGCAGCTGCGCAGGTTGACTCTGTGGTTAAGAAAGCGTACGGTGCATTGGCCTTCATCAACCCTGGGATTGAGTTTAAAAGCCGAGAGGTAATATCTGGGAGTGCAGTTAGACGAGAAGCTAGACTGGACTGCCAACATAGATGCCTTGTGCAGGAAGGCACAGAGTCGACTGTACTTCCTTAGAAGGTTGGCGTCATTCAATGTTTGCAGTGAGATGCTGAAGATGTTCTACAGGTCAGTTGTGGAGAGCGCCCTCTTCATTGTGTTGGGGAGGCAGCATTAAGAAGAGGGACGCCTCACATCTAAATAAGCTGGTAAGGAAGGCGGGCTCTGTCGTGGGCAAAGTACTGGAGAGTATAACATCGGTAGCAGAGCGAAGGGCGCTGAGTAGGCTACGGTCAGTCATGAAAAACCCTGAACATCCTCTGCATAGCACCATCCAGAGGCAGAGAAGCAGTTTCAGCGACAGGTTACTATCGATGCAATGCTCCTCAGACAGGATGAAGAGGTCAATACTCCCCAATGCCATTCGGCTTTACAATTCAACCGCCAGGAGTAAGATATGTTACAGTGTCGGGGTTAGGACTGAGCTTAAGTTACCATTCAATGTATTTAAGAACTTTTTAAAAGCTATTTATTAATGCTGTTTGAGAGGGTGACTTTAGATGCATATCATATTTTTACTGAGTTAAGTATTGTATGTAATTAGTTTTGCTACAATAAGTGTATGGGACATTGGAAAAAATGTTGTATTTCCCCATGGGGATGAATAAAGTATGTATGTATCTATCTATCTATCTATCTATCTATCTATCTATCTATCTATCTATCTATCTATCTATCTATCTATCTATCTATCTATCACCCTTGTCAGACCCCGCTTGGAGTAATGGCCTGTACTGTGCTGTAGGTTTTCTATGTGTCTATGTATTCGCTGACAGATGGGAATTTTCTGCTGGAATAGTCTTGCAGGACAAATCTGCGCTACCGTATTGACGGTACGGACACTCTTAAACTGCCCAGCGACGCGTATTATCTACGACAGTTTATTCTGACATGTCAGCCTCTGATGCATTTGCATCGCACCGTCCGATACACTGAAACATCTCAGCCGAGCGATCACCAGAAGCTCCTTTCCGTGACTAACAGAGCAGAAACTCTTTATGCAACTGAACACATCTATTATGGTCCAATGGACAAAGTGGCAGAAGGGCTATTGAGTGAACAACAGAATCAACGATTTAAATTGCCATATTCAATCCCTCATGTCACTATAGTCAGAAAAGACTGCAACTTCTCAACTACTCGAACCCGTGCTTCAGACTTTACAGGAGATATACCGCACACAGTGTGTAACTCTGCCTAATACTAACGCTGCTCTACAACTTCATTCCGCTCAGGCTGGATGTATAATATTTCCTTGTTCATCGTTAAAACAAAGTTTGACATCTTTGCTCCCCCCGCTTTGCCTGAGCATATCGTACACGCGTGGCTTTCGCAGGCACCTTCCTCTCGGTGGGTGATACACAAACATCACGAGGGTCTTGTACATTCCGCCCCACCGCACGAAGACCGATGCTATTCTACCCTCTATACGACAATATGATTTGTCACTGGAGGCAATGTAAAGCATGAAACCTGTCATAAAGCACTATTCGATCAGGAAGGGCTTGTACCAACCTGCAGTCCCGGTAATTCTCTTATTTTACCAGTTCCGAAATCAGGTCGTGATAATGAGTGACTTTTGTTTGCAATACTTAAGGGGGCAAGAGAGCATGCCAAGGGTTTACTGATGGCAGTTTAACCGAACGACACGGGGCCGCAGACAACCCAGTGCATAGTGCTCTGCACAATTACCAGCAGTTGTAAGAGGCATGTCTGGGTGTCTAACATCTGTCGCCGATACTACAATTAAAAAAACATAGAACACAGAAACCTACAGCCCATTACAGGCCCTTCGGCCCACAAAATTGTGCCCACCATGAAACCCACTCTAGAAACTGCCTTGGATTTCCCCAGTGCATAGACCTCTACTTCTCAAAGTTCCATGTACCTGTCTAAGAGGCTCTTAAAGACCCTATTGTATTCACTTCCATCACCGCCGCCGGCAGTGTATTCCACGCACCCAACACTCTCTGTGTGAAAACTGGACTCTGACATTCCCCCGGTACCTATTTCCAAGCACCTTAAAAGCATACCCCACGTGTTAGTCATTTTGCCCCTGGAAAAAAAGCCTCGGGTTATCCACACGATCAACGCCGCTCATCACCTTATACATATAATTATGGTAAAAACGTCCGATCCTATTAAATTGTATCTCCCTGATGAAGTGTGTCGGCCCGGAACATTGACTGTTTACTCTTTTGCATAGATTCTGCCCGGCTTGCTGAGCTCCTTAGGATTGTGTGGGTATTACTTTGATTTACAGCGTCTGCAGATGTTCTCCAGTTTGCGATTAGACTTGGACAACAGTCAACAGCATTGGAAACTGCGCTGCAGACACGTGACAAAATTAACCTCAATTCATTACCAACTCCGGAATGCAATGGTCTGTCATTTAATCTTGCCAGGCAATTTTGTTGTAGTCTTTAAGCCACTCAATCTGTTTGCGAATTAAATTGGACAAGACTAAAATGAAGTTGCTTGGGATTCACACTGCTTTTGTGTTCACGGTGGCCGGAGATGGGACACAATCATTAAGTATCACTGGAAACATTATTTATGATAAAGCGTTGAGTTGGTAATAACTGGCGCGAGATGCATAAATCTATTCTGCGCTCGGAAAGATATCTGTCGTGTCGACTCTAACTTCCGTCAACCCCGACGAGGAGAATCATCGGTGTTCTACAACGCTGATCTGTTGCAGGGCAGACTAGTGAGACGGAGCTAGAAATACAACAGAGTGAGTAATGTTCCGTCAGCGAGCGCTACATCTTTTAAAGGAATTTTTAATTCGGATTTTCGGTATCATTCTTTCATTTTAGAAAAAATAAATAAACCTTCCAGGTAGAGCTCAGCTAGTTCGAGAGAGAAAGAACGGATAACTATTTCCTGTTCCTCTGGAAGTTCATTAAATTTCAAACTGCATTTATTATCAACTTAAATATATATTCCAGCAATGCGATTTATGTAGTATGCGACCGGACGAAAGGTGTGGTCAGAGAGAAACAGAGAACAGACGGAGAGGGAAAGAAACAGACCGTCACGGGGCCTCGGGATGTGAACAGAGATAAAGCCGGAGAGATGCGGGGACAACGAGGGAGCAGGTCGGAGATGGAGATGGAGTTGAAAAAGAAGGAAAAGAACGCACACACGCCATGTTCCAGCCCGATCATGTCTCCCTCACGGTGAAACTCACTCGTCTGCAATGAGATTAAATCCTGTTCCGAACGGAACCGGACGTGTGGACAGAGAGAAAAAGGGAACAGAGGAAATGGATTTTCACGGGACCTCAGGAGCTGAACGGAGATAAAGAGGAAGATATGAAAGGACAAAGCGGAGCAGTCCGGAGATGGAATATGAGTTGGAAAGGGAAAGAAACACACACACACACACACACACACACACACACACACACACACACACACACACACACACACACACACACACACACACACACACACACACACACACACACACACACAATCAATTCTGCCTAACTGGACCAAACCAGAGTAAAACGCTGTCAGACATAATGGAGATTATTAAAATAAAACGGGCGGGACCGACTATAGACCCTCCA